>NW_026947799.1:0-162000 GCF_034190915.1 Cavia porcellus
TCACTCCTACTAGTGAATGTAATGTAACACACACCCATACAATGCGCACCTCCCCGTGATGTTTTTCTCAATCCTACTAGTGAATGTAATGTAACACACACCCATACAATGCGCACCACCCCGTGATGTTTTTCTCACTCCTACTAGTGAATCTAATGTAACACACACCCATACAATGCGCACCACCGCGTGATGTTTTTCTCACTCCTACTAGTGAATCTAATGTAACACACACCCATACAAGGCGCACAACCCCGTGATGTTTTCCTCACTCCTACTAGTGAATCTAATGTAACACACACCCATAAAATGCGAACCACCCCGTGATGTTTTCCTCACTCCTTCTAGTGAATCTAATGTAACACACACCCATACAATGCGCACGACCCCGTGATGTTTTCCTCACTCCTACTAGTGAATCTAATGTAACACACACCCATACAATGCGCACCACCCCTTGATGTTTTCCTCACTCCTAGTAGTGAATCTAATGTAACACACACCCATACAGTGCGCACCACCCCGTGATGTTTTTCTCACTCCTGCTAGTGAATGTAATGTAACACACACCCATACAGTGCGCACGACCCCGTGATGTTTTCCTCACTCCTACTAGTGAATCTAATGTAACACACACCCATACAATGCGCACCACCCCGTGATGTTTTTCTCACTCCTACTAGTGAATGTACTGTAACACACACCCATACAATGCGCACCACCCCGTGATGTTTTCCTCACTCCTACTAGTGAATCTAATGTAACACACACCCATACAATGCGCACAACCCCGTGATGTTTTTCTCACTCCTACTAGTGAATGTAATGTAACACACACCCATACAATGCGCACCACCCCGTGATGTTTTTCTCACTCCTACTAGTGAATGTAATGTAACACACACCCATACAATGCGCACCACCCCGTGATGTTTTTCTCACTCCTACTAGTGAATGTAATGTAACACACACCCATACAATGCGCACCACCCCGTGATGTTTTTCTCACTCCTACTAGTGAATGAAATGTAACACACACCCATACAATGCGCACCACCCCGTGATGTTTTTCTCACTCCTACTAGTGAATCTAATGTAACACACACCCATACAATGCGCACCACCCCGTGATGTTTTTCTCACTCCTACTAGTGAATCTAATGTAACACACACCCATACAATGCGCACCACCCCGTGATGTTTTTCTCACTCTTACTAGTGAATGTAATGTAACACACACCCATACAATGCGCCCCACCCCGTGATGTTTTTCTCACTCCTACTAGTGAATGTAATGTAACACACACCCATACAAGCGCACCACCCCGTGATGTTTTTCTCACTCCTACTAGTGAATGTAATGTAACACACACCCATACAATGCGCACCACCCCGTGATGTTTTTCTCACTCCTACTAGTGAATGTAATGTAACACACACCCATACAGTGCGCCCCACCCCGTGATGTTTTTCTCACTCCTACTAGTGAATCTAATGTAACACACACCCATACAGTGCGCACCACCCCGTGATGTTTTTCTCACTCCTGCTAGTGAATGTAATGTAACACACACCCATACAGTGCGCACGACCCCGTGATGTTTTCCTCACTCCTACTAGTGAATCTAATGTAACACACACACATACAATGCGCACCACCCCGTGATGTTTTTCTCACTCCTACTAGTGAATGTACTGTAACACACACACATACAATGCGCACCACCCCGTGATGTTTTCCTCACTCCTACTAGTGAATCTAATGTAACACACACCCATACAATGCGCACAACCCCGTGATGTTTTTCTCACTCCTACTAGTGAATGTAATGTAACACACACCCATACAATGCGCACCACCCCGTGATGTTTTTCTCACTCCTACTAGTGAATGTAATGTAACACACACCCATACAATGCGCACCTCCCCGTGATGTTTTTCTCACTCCTACTAGTGAATGTAATGTAACACACACCCATACAATGCGCACCACCCCGTGATGTTTTTCTCACTCCTACTAGTGAATGTAATGTAACACACACCCATACAATGCGCACCACCCCGTGATGTTTTTCGCACTCCTACTAGTGAATGAAATGTAACACACACCCATACAATGCGCACCACCCCGTGATGTTTTTCTCACTCCTACTAGTGAATGTAATGTAACACACACCCATACAATGCGCACCACCCCGTGATGTTTTTCTCACTCCTACTAGTGAATCTAATGTAACACACACCCATACAATGCGCACCACCCCGTGATGTTTTTCTCACTCTTACTAGTGAATGTAATGTAACACACACCCATACAATGCGCCCCACCCCGTGATGTTTTTCTCACTCCTACTAGTGAATGTAATGTAACACACACCCATACAAGCGCACCACCCCGTGATGTTTTTCTCACTCCTACTAGTGAATGTAATGTAACACACACCCATACAATGCGCACCACCCCGTGATCTTTTTCTCACTCCTACTAGTGAATGTAATGTAACACACACCCATACAAGCGCACCACCCCGTGATGTTTTTCTCACTCCTACTAGTGAATGTAATGTAACACACACCCATACAGTGCGCACCACCCCGTGATGTTTTTTCACTCCTACTAGTGAATGTAATGTAACACACACCCATACAATGCGCACCACCCCGTGATGTTTTTCTCACTAATAGTAATGAATGTAATGTAACACACACCCATACAATGCGCACCACCCCGTGATGTTTTTCTCACTCCTACTAGTGAATGTAATGTAACACACACCCATACAATGCGCACCACCACGTGATGTTTTTCTCACTCCTACTAGTGAATGTAATGTAACACACACCCATACAATGCGCACCACCCCGTGATTTTTTTCTCACTCCTACTAGTGAAGCTAATGTAACACACACCCATACAATGCGCACCACCCCGTGATGTTTTTCTCACTCTTACTAGTGAATGTAATGTAACACACACCCATACAATGCGCCCCACCCCGTGATGTTTTTCTCACTCCTACTAGTGAATGTAATGTAACACACACCCATACAAGCGCACCAACCCGTGATGTTTTTCTCACTCCTACTAGTGAATGTAATGTAACACACACCCATACAATGCGCACCACCCCGTGATGTTTTTCTCACTCCTACTAGTGAATGTAATGTAACACACACCCATACAAGCGCACCACCCCGTGATGTTTTTCTCACTCCTACTAGTGAATGTAATGTAACACACACCCATACAGTGCGCACCACCCCGTGATGTTTTTCTCACTCCTACTAGTGAATGTAATATAACACACACCCATACAATGCGCACCACCCCGTGATGTTTTTCTCACTAATAGTAGTGAATGTAATGTAACACACACCCATACAATGCGCACCACCCCGTGATGTTTTTCTCACTCCTACTAGTGAATGTAATGTAACACACACCCATACAATGCGCACCACCCCGTGATGTTTTTCTCACTCCTACTAGTGAATGTAATGTAACACACACCCATACAATGCGCACCACCCCGTGATGTTTTTCTCACTCCTACTAGTGAAGCTAATGTAACACACACCCATACAATGCGCACCACCCCGTGATGTTTTTCTCACTCCTACTAGTGAATGTAATGTAACACACACCCATACAATGCGCACCACCCCGTGATGTTTTTCTCACTCCTACTAGTGAATCTAATGTAACACACACCCATACAATGCGCACCACCCCGTGATGTTTTTCTCACTCCTACTAGTGAATGTACTGTAATACACACCCATACAATGCGCACCACCCCGTGATGTTTTTCTCACTCCTACTAGTGAATGTAATGTAACACACACCCATACAATGCGCACCTCCCCGTGATGTTTTTCTCAATCCTACTAGTGAATGTAATGTAACACACACCCATAGAATGCGCACCACCCCGTGATGTTTTTCTCACTCCTACTAGTGAATCTAATGTAACAGACACCCATACAATGCGCACCACCCCGTGATGTTTTTCTCACTCCTACTAGTGAATCTAATGTAACACACACCCATACAATGCGCACCACCCCGTGATGTTTTCCTCACTCCTACTAGTGAATGTAATGTAACACACACCCATAAAATGCGAACCACCCCGTTATGTTTTCCTAACTCCTACTAGTGAATCTAATGTAACACACACCCATACAATGCGCACGACCCCGTGATGTTTTCCTCACTCCTACTAGTGAATCTAATGTAACACACACCCATACAATGCGCACGACCCCGTGATGTTTTCCTCACTCCTACTAGTGAATCTAATGTAACACACACCCATACAATGCGCACCACCCCGTGATGTTTTTCTCACTCCTACTAGTGAATGTAATGTAACACACACCCATACAATGCGCACCACCCCGTGATGTTTTTCTCACTCCTACTAGTGAATCTAATGTAACACACACCCATACAATGCGCACCACCCCGTGATGTTTTTCTCACTCCTACTAGTGAATCTAATGTAACACACACCCATACAATGCGCACCACCCCGTGATGTTTTTCTCACTCCTACTAGTGAATGTACTGTAACACACACCCATACAATGCGCACCACCCCGTGATGTTTTTCTCACTCCTACTAGTGAATGTAATGTAACACACACCCATACAATGCGCACCTCCCCGTGATGTTTTTCTCAATCCTACTAGTGAATGTAATGTAACACACACCCATACAATGCGCACCACCCCGTGATGTTTTTCTCACTCCTACTAGTGAATCTAATGTAACCACACCCATACAATGCGCACCACCGCGTGATGTTTTTCTCACTCCTACTAGTGAATCTAATGTAACACACACCCATACAAGGCGCACAACCCCGTGATGTTTTCCTCACTCCTACTAGTGAATCTAATGTAACACACACCCATAAAATGCGAACCACCCGTGATGTTTTCCTCACTCCTTCTAGTGAATCTAATGTAACACACACCCATACAATGCGCACGACCCCGTGATGTTTTCCTCACTCCTACTAGTGAATCTAATGTAACACACACCCATACAATGCGCACCACCCCTTGATGTTTTCCTCACTCCTAGTAGTGAATCTAATGTAACACACACCCATACAGTGCGCACCACCCCGTGATGTTTTCTCACTCCTGCTAGTGAATGTAATGTAACACACACCCATACAGTGCGCACGACCCCGTGATGTTTTCCTCACTCCTACTAGTGAATCTAATGTAACACACACCCATACAATGCGCACCACCCCGTGATGTTTTTCTCACTCCTACTAGTGAATGTACTGTAACACACACCCATACAATGCGCACCACCCCGTGATGTTTTCCTCACTCCTACTAGTGAATCTAATGTAACACACACCCATACAATGCGCACAACCCCGTGATGTTTTTCTGACTCCTACTAGTGAATGTAATGTAACACACACCCATACAATGCGCACCACCCCGTGATGTTTTTCTCACTCCTACTAGTGAATGTAATGTAACACACACCCATACAATGCGCACCACCCCGTGATGTTTTTCTCACTCCTACTAGTGAATGTAATGTAACACACACCCATACAATGCGCACCACCCCGTGATGTTTTTCTCACTCCTACTAGTGAATGAAATGTAACACACACCCATACAATGCGCACCACCCCGTGATGTTTTTCTCACTCCTACTAGTGAATCTAATGTAACACACACCCATACAATGCGCACCACCCCGTGATGTTTTTCTCACTCCTACTAGTGAATCTAATGTAACACACACCCATACAATGCGCACCACCCCGTGATGTTTTTCTCACTCTTACTAGTGAATGTAATGTAACACACACCCATACAATGCGCCCCACCCCGTGATGTTTTTCTCACTCCTACTAGTGAATGTAATGTAACACACACCCATACAAGCGCACCACCCCGTGATGTTTTTCTCACTCCTACTAGTGAATGTAATGTAACACACACCCATACAATGCGCACCACCCCGTGATGTTTTTCTCACCCCTACTAGTGAATGTAATGTAACACACACCCATACAAGCGCACCACCCCGTGATGTTTTTCTCACTCCTACTAGTGAATGTAATGTAACACACACCCATACAGTGCGCACCACCCCGTGATGTTTTTCTCACTCCTACTAGTGAATGTAATGTAACACACACCCATACAATGCGCACCACCCCGTGATGTTTTTCTCACTAATAGTAGTGAATGTAATGTAACACACACCCATACAATGCGCACCACCCCGTGATGTTTTCTCACTCCTACTAGTGAATGTAATGTAACACACACCCATACAATGCGCACCACCCCGTGATGTTTTTCTCACTCCTACTAGTGAATGTAATGTAACACACACCCATACAATGCGCACCAACCCGTGATGTTTTTCTCACTCCTACTAGTGAAGCTAATGTAACACACACCCATACAATGCGCACCTCCCCGTGATGTTTTTCTCAATCCTACTAGTGAATGTAATGTAACACACACCCATACAATGCGCACCACCCCGTGATGTTTTTCTCACTCCTACTAGTGAATCTAATGTAACAGACACCCATACAATGCGCACCACCCCGTGATGTTTTTCTCACTCGTACTAGTGAATCTAAAGTAACACACACCCATACAATGCGCACCACCCCGTGATGTTTTCCTCACTCCTACTAGTGAATCTAATGTAACACACACCCATAAAATGCGAACCACCCCGTGATGTTTTCCTCACTCCTACTAGTGAATCTAATGTAACACACACCCATACAATGCGCACCACCCCGTGATGTTTTCCTCACTCCTACTAGTGAATCTAATGTAACACACACCCATACAATGCGCACCACCCCGTGATGTTTTCCTCACTCCTACTAGTGAATCTAATGTAACACACACCCATACAATGCGCACCACCCCGTGATGTTTTTCTCACTCCTACTAGTGAATGTAATGTAACACACACCCATACAATGCGCACCACCCCGTGATGTTTTTCTCACTCCTAATAGTGAATGTAATGTAACACACACCCATACAATGCGCACCACCCCGTGATGTTTTTCTCACTCCTACTAGTGAATCTAATGTAACACACACCCATACAATGCGCACCACCCCGTGATGTTTTTCTCACTCCTACTAGTGAATGTAATGTAACACACACCCATACAATGCGCACCACTCCGTGATGTTTTCCTCACTCCTACTAGTGAATCTAATGTAACACACACCCATACAATGCGCACCACCCCGTGATGTTTTTCTCACTCCTACTAGTGAATCTAATGTAACACACACTCATAAAATGCGAACCACCCCGTGATGTTTTTCTCACTCCTACTAGTGAATCTAATGTAACACACACCCATACAATGCGCACGACCCCGTGATGTATCCTCACTCCTACTAGTGAATCTAATGAAACACACACCCATACAATGCGCACCACCCCGTGATGTTTTCCTCACTCCTACTAGTGAATCTAATGTAACACACACCCATACAATGCGCACCACCCCGTGATGTTTTTCTCACTCCTACTAGTGAATGTAATGTAACACACACCCATACAATGCGCACCACCGCGTGATGTTTTTCTCACTCCTACTAGTGAAAGTAATGTAACACACACCCATACAATGCGCACCACCCCGTGATGTTTTTCTCACTCCTACTAGTGAATGTAATGTAACACACACCCATACAATGCGCACCACCCCGTGATGTTTTTCTCACTCCTACTAGTGAATGTAATGTAACACACACCCATACAATGCGCACCACCCCGTGATGTTTTTCTCACTCCTACTAGTGAATGTAATGTAACACACACACATACAATGCGCACCACCCCGTGATGTTTTTCTCACTCCTACTAGTGAATGTACTGTAACACACACCCATACAAAGCGCACCACTCCGTGATGTTTTTCTCACTCCTACTAGTGAATGTAATGTAACCCACACCCATACAATGCGCACCTCCCAGTGATGTTTTTCTCAATCCTACTAGTGAATGTAATGTAACACACACCCATACAATGCGCACCACCCCGTGATGTTTTTCTCACTCCTACTAGTGAATCTAATGTAACACACACCCATACAATGCGCACCACCCCGTGATGTTTTTCTCACTCCTACTAGTGAATCTAATGTAACACACACCCATACAATGCGCACCACCCCGTGATGTTTTCCTCACTCCTACTAGTGAATCTAATGTAACACACACCCATAAAATGCGAACCACCCCGTGATGTTTTCCTCACTCCTTCTAGTGAATCTAATGTAACACACACCCATACAATGCGCACGACCCCGTGATGTTTTCCTCACTCCTACTAGTGAATCTAATGTAACACACACCCATACAATGCGCACCACCCCTTGATGTTTTCCTCACTCCTACTAGTGAATCTAATGTAACACACACCCATACAATGCGCACCACCCCTTGATGTTTTCCTCACTCCTACTAGTGAATCTAATGTAACACACACCCATACAATGCGCACCACCCCGTGATATTTTTCTCACTCCTACTAGTGAATGTAATGTAACACACACCCATACAATGCGCACCACCCGGTGATGTTTTTCTCACTCCTACTAGTGAATGTAATGTAACACACACCCATACAATCCGCACCACCCCGTGATGTTTTTCTCACTCCTACTAGTGAATGTAATGTAACACACACCCATACAATGCGCACCACCCCGTGATGTTTTTCTCACTCCTACTAGTGAATGTAATGTAACACACACCCATACATTGCGCACGACCCCGTGATGTTTTCCTCACTCCTACTAGTGAATCTAATGTAACACACACCCATAGAGTGCGCACGACCCCATGATGTTTTCCTCACTCCTACTAGTGCATCTAATGTAACACACACCCATACAATGCGCACCACCCCGTGATGTTTTCCTCACTCCTACTAGTGAATCTAATGTAACACACACCCATACAATGCGCACCACCCCGTGATGTTTTTCTCACTCCTACTAGTGAATGTAATGTAACACACACCCATACAATGCGCACCACCCCGTGATGTTTTTCTCACTCCTACTAGTGAATGTAATGTAACACACACCCATACAATGCGCACCACCCCGTGATGTTTTTCTCACTCCTACTAGTGAATGTAATGTAACACACACCCATACAATGCGCACCACCCCGTGATGTTTTTCTCACTCCTACTAGTGAATGTAATGTAACACACACCCATACAATGCGCACCACCCCGTGATGTTTTTCTCACTCCTACTAGTGAATGAAATGTAACACACACCCATACAATGCGCACCACCCCGTGATGTTTTTCTCACTCCTACTAGTGAATGTAATGTAACACACACCCATACAATGCGCACCACCCCGTGATGTTTTTCTCACTCCTACTAGTGAATCTAATGTAAGACACACCCACACAATGCGCACCACCCCGTGATGTTTTTCTCACTCTTACTAGTGAATGTAATGTAACACACACCCATACAATGCGCACCACCCCGTGATGTTTTTCTCACTCCTACTAGTGAATGTAATGTAACACACACCCATACAAGCGCACCACCCCGTGATGTTTTTCTCACTCCTACTAGTGAATGTAATGTAACACACACCCATACAATGCGCACCACCCCGTGATGTTTTTCTCACTCCTACTAGTGAATGTAATGTAACACACACCCATACAATGCGCACCACCCCGTGATGTTTTTCTCACTCCTACTAGTGAATGTAATGTAACACACACCCATACAGTGCGCACCACCCCGTGATGTTTTTCTCACTCCTACTAGTGAATCTAATGTAACACACACCCATACAGTGCGCACCACCCCGTGATGTTTTTCTCACTCCTACTAGTGAATGTAGTGTAACACACACCCATACAATGCGCACCACCTCGTGATGTTTTTCACACTCCTACTAGTGAATGTAATGTAACACACACCCATACAATGCGCACCACCCCGTGATGTTTTTCTCACTCCTACTAGTGAATGTAATGTAACACACACCCATACAATGCGCACCACCCCGTGATGTTTTCCTCACTCCTACTAGTGAATCTAATGTAACACACACCCATACAATGCGCACCACCCCGTGATGTTTTTCTCACTCCTACTAGTGAATCTAATGTAACACACACTCATAAAATGCGAACCACCCCGTGATGTTTTTCTCACTCCTACTAGTGAATCTAATGTAACACACACCCATACAATGCGCACGACCCCGTGATGTTTTCCTCACTCCTACTAGTGAATCTAATGTAACACACACCCATACAATGCGCACCACCCCGTGATGTTTTCCTCACTCCTACTAGTGAATCTAATGTAACAGACACCCATACAATGCGCACCACCCCGTGATGTTTTTCTCACTCCTACTAGTGAATCTAAAGTAACACACACCCATACAATGCGCACCACCTCGTGATGTTTTTCACACTCCTACTAGTGAATGTAATGTAACACACACCCATACAATGCGCACCACCCCGTGATGTTTTTCTCACTCCTACTAGTGAATGTAATGTAACACACACCCATACAATGCGCACCACCCCGTGATGTTTTCCTCACTCCTACTAGTGAATCTAATGTAACACACACCCATACAATGCGCACCACCCCGTGATGTTTTTCTCACTCCTACTAGTGAATCTAATGTAACACACACTCATAAAATGCGAACCACCCCGTGATGTTTTCCTCACTCCTACTAGTGAATCTAATGTAACACACACCCATACAATGCGCACGACCCCGTGATGTTTTCCTCACTCCTACTAGTGAATCTAATGTAACACACACCCATACAATGCGCACCACCCCGTGATGTTTTCCTCACTCCTACTAGTGAATCTAATGTAACACACACCCATACAATGCGCACCACCCCGTGATGTTTTTCTCACTCCTACTAGTGAATGTAATGTAACACACACCCATACAATGCGCACCACCCCGTGATGTTTTTCTCACTCCTACTAGTGAATGTAATGTAACACACACCCATACAATGCGCACCACCCCGTGATGTTTTTCTCACTCCTACTAGTGAATGTAATGTAACACACACCCATACATTGCGCACGACCCCGTGATGTTTTCCTCACTCCTACTAGTGAATCTAATGTAACACACACCCATAGAGTGCGCTCGACCCCGTGATGTTTTCCTCACTCCTACTAGTGCATCTAATGTAACACACACCCATACAGTGCGCACCACCCCGTGATGTTTTCCTCACTCCTACTAGTGAATCTAATGTAACACACACCCATACAATGCGCACCACCCCGTGATGTTTTTCTCACTCCTACTAGTGAATGTAATGTAACACACACCCATACAATGCGCACCACCCCGTGATGTTTTTCTCACTCCTACTAGTGAATGTAATGTAACACACACCCATACAATGCGCACCACCCCGTGATGTTTTTCTCACTCCTACTAGTGAATGTAATGTAACACACACCCATACAATGCGCACCACCCCGTGATGTTTTTCTCACTCCTACTAGTGAATGTAATGTAACACACACCCATACAATGCGCACCACCCCGTGATGTTTTTCTCACTCCTACTAGTGAATGAAATGTAACACACACCCATACAATGCGCACCACCCCGTGATGTTTTTCTCACTCCTACTAGTGAATGTAATGTAACACACACCCATACAATGCGCACCACCCCGTGATGTTTTTCTCACTCCTACTAGTGAATCTAATGTAACACACACCCACACAATGCGCACCACCCCGTGATGTTTTTCTCACTCCTACTAGTGAATGTAATGTAACACACACCCATACAATGCGCACCACCCCGTGATGTTTTTCTCACTCCTACTAGTGAATGTAATGTAACACACACCCATACAATGCGCACCACCCCGTGATGTTTTTCTCACTCCTACTAGTGAATGTAATGTAACACACACCCATACAATGCGCACCACCCCGTGATGTTTTTCTCACTCCTACTAGTGAATCTAATGTAACACACACCCACACAATGCGCACCACCCCGTGATGTTTTTCTCACTCTTACTAGTGAATCTAATGTAACACACACCCACACAATGCGCACCACCCCGTGATGTTTTTCTCACTCTTACTAGTGAATGTAATGTAACACACACCCATACAATGCGCACCACCCCGTGATGTTTTTCTCACTCCTACTAGTGAATGTAATGTAACACACACCCATACAATGCGCACCACCCCGTGATGTTTTTCTCACTCCTACTAGTGAATGTAATGTAACACACACCCATACAATGCGCACCACCCCGTGATGTTTTTCTCACTCCTACTAGTGAATGTAATGTAACACACACCCATACAGTGCGCACCACCCCGTGATGTTTTTCTCACTCCTACTAGTGAATCTAATGTAACACACACCCATACAGTGCGCACCACCCCGTGATGTTTTTCTCACTCCTACTAGTGAATGTAATGTAACACACACCCATTCAGTGCGCACCGCCCCGTGATGTTTTTCTCACTCCTACTAGTGAATGTAGTGTAACACACACCCATACAATGCGCACCACCTCGTGATGTTTTTCACACTCCTACTAGTGAATGTAATGTAACACACACCCATACAATGCGCACCACCCCGTGATGTTTTTGTCACTCCTACTAGTGAATGTAATGTAACACACACCCATACAATGCGCACCACCCCGTGATGTTTTTCTCACTCCTACTAGTGAATGTAATGTAACACACACCCATACAATGCGCACCACCCCGTGATGTTTTTCTCACTCCTACTAGTGAATGTAATGTAACACACACCCATACAATGCGCACCACCCCGTGATGTTTTTCTCACTCCTACTAGTGAATGTAATGTAACACACACCCATACGATGCGCACCTCCCCGTGATGTTTTTCTCACTCCTACTAGTGAATGTAATGTAACACACACCCATACAATGCGCACCACCCCGTGATGTTTTTCTCACTCCTACTAGTGAATGTAATGTAACACACACCCATACAATGCGCACCACCCCGTGATGTTTTTCTCACTCCTACTAGTGAATGTAATGTAACACACACCCATACAATGCGCACCACCCCGTAATGTTTTTCTCACTCCTACTAGTGAATCTAATGTAACACACACCCATGCAATGCGCACCACCCCGTGATGTTTTTCAGAAACCTATCCTACATTGCCACTGCATGTTCCCTGACCTCCCCATGCTGACCAACCCGCGGTGCTTTTCTCCATCCTACATTGCCACTCACTGCCTATCCTAATTCAGACCCTCCGATTCACACCACCCCGTGATTTTCTCACTCCTACTAGTGAATGTAATGTAACACACACCCATACAATGCGCACCAAGCCGTGATGTTTTTCTCACTCCTACTAGTGAATGTAATGTGACACACACCCATACAATGCGCACCTCCCCGTGATGTTTTTCTCACTCCTACTAGTGAATGTAATGTAACACACACCCATACAATGCGCACCACCCCGTGATGTTTTTCTCACTCCTACTAGTGAATCTAATGTAACACACACCCATACAATGCGCACCACCCCGTGATGTTTTTCTCACTCCTACTAGTGAAGCTAATGTAACTCACCCATACAATGCGCACCAGCCCGTGATGTTTTTCTCACTCCTACTAGTGAATGTAATGTAACACACACCCATAAAATGCGCACCACCCGGTGATGTTTTTATCACTCCTACTAGTGAAGCTAATGTAACACACACCCAAACAATGCGCACCACCCCGTGATGTTTTTCTCACTCCTACTAGTGAATGTAATGTAACACACACCCATAAAATGCGCACCACCCCGTGATGTTTTTCTCACTCCTACTAGTGAATGTAATGTAACACACACCCATACAATGCGCACCACCCCGTGATGTTTTTCTCACTCCTACTAGTGAATGTAATGTAACACACACCCATACAATGCGCACCACCCCGTGATGTTTTTCTCACTCCTACTAGTGAATGTAATGTAACACACACCCATACAATGCGCACCACCCCGTGATGTTTTTCTCACTCCTACTAGTGAATGTAATGTAACACACACCCATACAATGCGCACCACCCCGTGATGTTTTTCTCACTCCTAGTAGTGAATGTAATGTAACACACACCCATACAATGCGCACCACCCCGTGATGTTTTTCTCACTCCTACTAGTGAATGTAATGTAACACACACCCATACAATGCGCACCACCCCGTGATGTTTTTCTCACTCCTACTAGTGAATGTAATGTAACACACACCCATACAATGCGCACCACCCCGTGATGTTTTTCTCACTCCTACTAGTGAATGTAATGTAACACACACCCATACAATGCGCACCACCCCGTGATGTTTTTCTCACTCCTACTAGTGAATGTAATGTAACACACACCCATACAATGCGCACCACCCGTGATGTTTTTCTCACTCCTACTAGTGAATGTAATGTAACACACACCCATACAATGCGCACCACCCCGTGATGTTTTTCTCACTCCTACTAGTGAATCTAATGTAACACAAACCCATACGATGCGCACCACACCGTGATGTTTTTCTCACTCCTACTAGTGAATCTAATGTAACACACACCCATACGATGCGCACCACCCCGTGATGTTTTTCTCACTCCTACTAGTGAATGTAATGTAACACACACCCATACGATGCGCACCACCCCGTGATGTTTTTCTCACTCCTACTAGTGAATGTAATGTAACACACACCCATACAATGCGCACCACCCCGTGATGTTTTTCTCACTCCTACTAGTGAATGTAATGTAACGCACACCCATACAATGCGCACCACCCCGTGATGTTTTTCTCACTCCTACTAGTGAATGTAATGTAACACACACCCATACAATGCGCACCACCCCGTGATGTTTTTCTCACTCCTACTAGTGAATGTAATGTAACACACACCCATACAATGCGCACCACCCCGTGATGTTTTTCTCACTCCTACTAGTGAATGAAATGTAACACACACCCATACAATGCGCACCACCCCGTGATGTTTTTCTCACTCCTACTAGTGAATCTAATGTAACACACACCCATACAATGCGCACCACCCCGTGATGTTTTTCTCACTCCTACTAGTGAATCTAATGTAACACACACCCATACAATGCGCACCACCCCGTGATGTTTTTCTCACTCTTACTAGTGAATGTAATGTAACACACACCCATACAATGCGCCCCACCCCGTGATGTTTTTCTCACTCCTACTAGTGAATGTAATGTAACACACACCCATACAAGCGCACCACCCCGTGATGTTTTTCTCACTCCTACTAGTGAATGTAATGTAACACACACCCATACAATGCGCACCACCCCGTGATGTTTTTCTCACCCCTACTAGTGAATGTAATGTAACACACACCCATACAAGCGCACCACCCCGTGATGTTTTTCTCACTCCTACTAGTGAATGTAATGTAACACACACCCATACAGTGCGCACCACCCCGTGATGTTTTTCTCACTCCTACTAGTGAATGTAATGTAACACACACCCATACAATGCGCACCACCCCGTGATGTTTTTCTCACTAATAGTAGTGAATGTAATGTAACACACACCCATACAATGCGCACCACCCCGTGATGTTTTTCTCACTCCTAATAGTGAATGTAATGTAACACACACCCATACAATGCGCACCACCCCGTGATGTTTTTCTCACTCCTACTAGTGAATCTAATGTAACACACACCCATACAATGCGCACCACCCCGTGATGTTTTTCTCACTCCTACTAGTGAATGTAATGTAACACACACCCATACAATGCGCACGACTCCGTGATGTTTTCCTCACTCCTACTAGTGAATCTAATGTAACACACACCCATACAATGCGCACCACCCCGTGATGTTTTTCTCACTCCTACTAGTGAATCTAATGTAACACACACTCATAAAATGCGAACCACCCCGTGATGTTTTTCTCACTCCTACTAGTGAATCTAATGTAACACACACCCATACAATGCGCACGACCCCGTGATGTATTCCTCACTCCTACTAGTGAATCTAATGTAACACACACCCATACAATGCGCACCACCCCGTGATGTTTTTCTCACTCCTACTAGTGAATGTAATGTAACACACACCCATACAATGCGCACCACCGCGTGATGTTTTTCTCACTCCTACTAGTGAAAGTAATGTAACACACACCCATACAATGCGCACCACCCCGTGATGTTTTTCTCACTCCTACTAGTGAATGTAATGTAACACACACCCATACAATGCGCACCACCCCGTGATGTTTTTCTCACTCCTACTAGTGAATGTAATGTAACACACACCCATACAATGCGCACCACCCCGTGATGTTTTTCTCACTCCTACTAGTGAATGTAATGTAACACACACACATACAATGCGCACCACCCCGTGATGTTTTTCTCACTCCTACTAGTGAATGTACTGTAACACACACCCATACAAAGCGCACCACTCCGTGATGTTTTTCTCACTCCTACTAGTGAATGTAATGTAACCCACACCCATACAATGCGCACCTCCCAGTGATGTTTTTCTCAATCCTACTAGTGAATGTAATGTAACACACACCCATACAATGCGCACCACCCCGTGATGTTTTTCTCACTCCTACTAGTGAATCTAATGTAACACACACCCATACAATGCGCACCACCCCGTGATGTTTTTCTCACTCCTACTAGTGAATCTAATGTAACACACACCCATACAATGCGCACCACCCCGTGATGTTTTCCTCACTCCTACTAGTGAATCTAATGTAACACACACCCATAAAATGCGAACCACCCCGTGATGTTTTCCTCACTCCTTCTAGTGAATCTAATGTAACACACACCCATACAATGCGCACGACCCCGTGATGTTTTCCTCACTCCTACTAGTGAATCTAATGTAACACACACCCATACAATGCGCACCACCCCTTGATGTTTTCCTCACTCCTACTAGTGAATCTAATGTAACACACACCCATACAATGCGCACCACCCCTTGATGTTTTCCTCACTCCTACTAGTGAATCTAATGTAACACACACCCATACAATGCGCACCACCCCGTGATATTTTTCTCACTCCTACTAGTGAATGTAATGTAACACACACCCATACAATGCGCACCACCCGGTGATGTTTTTCTCACTCCTACTAGTGAATGTAATGTAACACACACCCATACAATCCGCACCACCCCGTGATGTTTTTCTCACTCCTACTAGTGAATGTAATGTAACACACACCCATACAATGCGCACCACCCCGTGATGTTTTTCTCACTCCTACTAGTGAATGTAATGTAACACACACCCATACATTGCGCACGACCCCGTGATGTTTTCCTCACTCCTACTAGTGAATCTAATGTAACACACACCCATAGAGTGCGCACGACCCCATGATGTTTTCCTCACTCCTACTAGTGCATCTAATGTAACACACACCCATACAATGCGCACCACCCCGTGATGTTTTCCTCACTCCTACTAGTGAATCTAATGTAACACACACCCATACAATGCGCACCACCCCGTGATGTTTTTCTCACTCCTACTAGTGAATGTAATGTAACACACACCCATACAATGCGCACCACCCCGTGATGTTTTTCTCACTCCTACTAGTGAATGTAATGTAACACACACCCATACAATGCGCACCACCCCGTGATGTTTTTCTCACTCCTACTAGTGAATGTAATGTAACACACACCCATACAATGCGCACCACCCCGTGATGTTTTTCTCACTCCTACTAGTGAATGTAATGTAACACACACCCATACAATGCGCACCACCCCGTGATGTTTTTCTCACTCCTACTAGTGAATGAAATGTAACACACACCCATACAATGCGCACCACCCCGTGATGTTTTTCTCACTCCTACTAGTGAATGTAATGTAACACACACCCATACAATGCGCACCACCCCGTGATGTTTTTCTCACTCCTACTAGTGAATCTAATGTAAGACACACCCACACAATGCGCACCACCCCGTGATGTTTTTCTCACTCTTACTAGTGAATGTAATGTAACACACACCCATACAATGCGCACCACCCCGTGATGTTTTTCTCACTCCTACTAGTGAATGTAATGTAACACACACCCATACAAGCGCACCACCCCGTGATGTTTTTCTCACTCCTACTAGTGAATGTAATGTAACACACACCCATACAATGCGCACCACCCCGTGATGTTTTTCTCACTCCTACTAGTGAATGTAATGTAACACACACCCATACAATGCGCACCACCCCGTGATGTTTTTCTCACTCCTACTAGTGAATGTAATGTAACACACACCCATACAGTGCGCACCACCCCGTGATGTTTTTCTCACTCCTACTAGTGAATCTAATGTAACACACACCCATACAGTGCGCACCACCCCGTGATGTTTTTCTCACTCCTACTAGTGAATGTAGTGTAACACACACCCATACAATGCGCACCACCTCGTGATGTTTTTCACACTCCTACTAGTGAATGTAATGTAACACACACCCATACAATGCGCACCACCCCGTGATGTTTTTCTCACTCCTACTAGTGAATGTAATGTAACACACACCCATACAATGCGCACCACCCCGTGATGTTTTCCTCACTCCTACTAGTGAATCTAATGTAACACACACCCATACAATGCGCACCACCCCGTGATGTTTTTCTCACTCCTACTAGTGAATCTAATGTAACACACACTCATAAAATGCGAACCACCCCGTGATGTTTTTCTCACTCCTACTAGTGAATCTAATGTAACACACACCCATACAATGCGCACGACCCCGTGATGTTTTCCTCACTCCTACTAGTGAATCTAATGTAACACACACCCATACAATGCGCACCACCCCGTGATGTTTTCCTCACTCCTACTAGTGAATCTAATGTAACAGACACCCATACAATGCGCACCACCCCGTGATGTTTTTCTCACTCCTACTAGTGAATCTAAAGTAACACACACCCATACAATGCGCACCACCTCGTGATGTTTTTCACACTCCTACTAGTGAATGTAATGTAACACACACCCATACAATGCGCACCACCCCGTGATGTTTTTCTCACTCCTACTAGTGAATGTAATGTAACACACACCCATACAATGCGCACCACCCCGTGATGTTTTCCTCACTCCTACTAGTGAATCTAATGTAACACACACCCATACAATGCGCACCACCCCGTGATGTTTTTCTCACTCCTACTAGTGAATCTAATGTAACACACACTCATAAAATGCGAACCACTCCGTGATGTTTTCCTCACTCCTACTAGTGAATCTAATGTAACACACACCCATACAATGCGCACGACCCCGTGATGTTTTCCTCACTCCTACTAGTGAATCTAATGTAACACACACCCATACAATGCGCACCACCCCGTGATGTTTTCCTCACTCCTACTAGTGAATCTAATGTAACACACACCCATACAATGCGCACCACCCCGTGATGTTTTTCTCACTCCTACTAGTGAATGTAATGTAACACACACCCATACAATGCGCACCACCCCGTGATGTTTTTCTCACTCCTACTAGTGAATGTAATGTAACACACACCCATACAATGCGCACCACCCCGTGATGTTTTTCTCACTCCTACTAGTGAATGTAATGTAACACACACCCATACATTGCGCACGACCCCGTGATGTTTTCCTCACTCCTACTAGTGAATCTAATGTAACACACACCCATAGAGTGCGCTCGACCCCGTGATGTTTTCCTCACTCCTACTAGTGCATCTAATGTAACACACACCCATACAGTGCGCACCACCCCGTGATGTTTTCCTCACTCCTACTAGTGAATCTAATGTAACACACACCCATACAATGCGCACCACCCCGTGATGTTTTTCTCACTCCTACTAGTGAATGTAATGTAACACACACCCATACAATGCGCACCACCCCGTGATGTTTTTCTCACTCCTACTAGTGAATGTAATGTAACACACACCCATACAATGCGCACCACCCCGTGATGTTTTTCTCACTCCTACTAGTGAATGTAATGTAACACACACCCATACAATGCGCACCACCCCGTGATGTTTTTCTCACTCCTACTAGTGAATGTAATGTAACACACACCCATACAATGCGCACCACCCCGTGATGTTTTTCTCACTCCTACTAGTGAATGAAATGTAACACACACCCATACAATGCGCACCACCCCGTGATGTTTTTCTCACTCCTACTAGTGAATGTAATGTAACACACACCCATACAATGCGCACCACCCCGTGATGTTTTTCTCACTCCTACTAGTGAATCTAATGTAACACACACCCACACAATGCGCACCACCCCGTGATGTTTTTCTCACTCCTACTAGTGAATGTAATGTAACACACACCCATACAATGCGCACCACCCCGTGATGTTTTTCTCACTCCTACTAGTGAATGTAATGTAACACACACCCATACAATGCGCACCACCCCGTGATGTTTTTCTCACTCCTACTAGTGAATGTAATGTAACACACACCCATACAATGCGCACCACCCCGTGATGTTTTTCTCACTCCTACTAGTGAATCTAATGTAACACACACCCACACAATGCGCACCACCCCGTGATGTTTTTCTCACTCTTACTAGTGAATCTAATGTAACACACACCCACACAATGCGCACCACCCCGTGATGTTTTTCTCACTCTTACTAGTGAATGTAATGTAACACACACCCATACAATGCGCACCACCCCGTGATGTTTTTCTCACTCCTACTAGTGAATGTAATGTAACACACACCCATACAATGCGCACCACCCCGTGATGTTTTTCTCACTCCTACTAGTGAATGTAATGTAACACACACCCATACAATGCGCACCACCCCGTGATGTTTTTCTCACTCCTACTAGTGAATGTAATGTAACACACACCCATACAGTGCGCACCACCCCGTGATGTTTTTCTCACTCCTACTAGTGAATCTAATGTAACACACACCCATACAGTGCGCACCACCACGTGATGTTTTTCTCACTCCTACTAGTGAATGTAATGTAACACACACCCATTCAGTGCGCACCGCCCCGTGATGTTTTTCTCACTCCTACTAGTGAATGTAGTGTAACACACACCCATACAATGCGCACCACCTCGTGATGTTTTTCACACTCCTACTAGTGAATGTAATGTAACACACACCCATACAATGCGCACCACCCCGTGATGTTTTTGTCACTCCTACTAGTGAATGTAATGTAACACACACCCATACAATGCGCACCACCCCGTGATGTTTTTCTCACTCCTACTAGTGAATGTAATGTAACACACACCCATACAATGCGCACCACCCCGTGATGTTTTTCTCACTCCTACTAGTGAATGTAATGTAACACACACCCATACAATGCGCACCACCCCGTGATGTTTTTCTCACTCCTACTAGTGAATGTAATGTAACACACACCCATACGATGCGCACCTCCCCGTGATGTTTTTCTCACTCCTACTAGTGAATGTAATGTAACACACACCCATACAATGCGCACCACCCCGTGATGTTTTTCTCACTCCTACTAGTGAATGTAATGTAACACACACCCATACAATGCGCACCACCCCGTGATGTTTTTCTCACTCCTACTAGTGAATGTAATGTAACACACACCCATACAATGCGCACCACCCCGTAATGTTTTTCTCACTCCTACTAGTGAATCTAATGTAACACACACCCATGCAATGCGCACCACCCCGTGATGTTTTTCAGAAACCTATCCTACATTGCCACTGCATGTTCCCTGACCTCCCCATGCTGACCAACCCGCGGTGCTTTTCTCCATCCTACATTGCCACTCACTGCCTATCCTAATTCAGACCCTCCGATTCACACCACCCCGTGATTTTCTCACTCCTACTAGTGAATGTAATGTAACACACACCCATACAATGCGCACCACCCCGTGATGTTTTTCTCACTCCTACTAGTGAATGTAATGTAACACACACCCATACAATGCGCACCACCCCGTGATGTTTTTCTCACTCCTACTAGTGAATGTAATGTAACACACACCCATACAATGCGCACCACCCCGTGATTTTTTTCTCACTCCTACTAGTGAATGTAATGTAACACACACCCATACAATGCGCACCACCCCGTGATGTTTTTCTCACTCCTACTAGTGAATCTAATGTAACAGACACCCATACAATGCGCACCACCCCGTGATGTTTTTCTCACTCCTACTAGTGAATCTAATGTAACAGACACCCATACAATGCGCACCACCCCGTGATGTTTTTCTCACTCCTACTAGTGAATGTAATGTAACACACACCCATACAACGCGCACCACCCCGTGATGTTTTTCTCACTCCTACTAGTGAATCTAATGTAACAGACACCCATACAATGCGCACCACCCCGTGATGTTTTTCTCACTCCTACTAGTGAATGTAATGTAACACACACCCATACAATGCGCACCACCCCGTGATGTTTTTCTCACTCCTACTAGTGAATGTAATGTAACACACACCCATACAATGCGCACCACCCCGTGATGTTTTTCTCACTCCTACTAGTGAATGTAATGTAACACACAGCCATACAATGCGCACCACCCCGTGATGTTTTTCTCACTCCTACTAGTGAATGTAATGTAACACACACCCATACAATGCGCACCACCCCGTGATGTTTTTCTCACTCCTAATAGTGAATCTAATGTAACAGACACCCATACAATGCGCACCACCCCGTGATGTTTTTCTCACTCCTACTAGTGAATCTAATGTAACACACACCCATACAATGCGCACCACCCCGTGATGTTTTTCTCAATCCTACTAGTGAATGTAATGTAACACACACCCATACAATGCGCACCACCCCGTGATGTTTTTCTCACTCCTACTAGTGAATGTAATGTAACACACACCCATACAATGCGCACCAAGCCGTGATGTTTTTCTCACTCCTACTAGTGAATGTAATGTGACACACACCCATACAATGCGCACCACCCCGTGATGTTTTTCTCACTCCTACTAGTGAATGTAATGTAACACACACCCATACAATGCGCACCACCCCGTGATGTTTTTCTCACTCCTACTAGTGAATCTAATGTAACACACACCCATACAATGCGCACCACCCCGTGATGTTTTTCTCACTCCTACTAGTGAAGCTAATGTAACTCACCCATACAATGCGCACCAGCCCGTGATGTTTTTCTCACTCCTACTAGTGAATGTAATGTAACACACACCCATAAAATGCGCACCACCCGGTGATGTTTTTATCACTCCTACTAGTGAAGCTAATGTAACACACACCCAAACAATGCGCACCACCCCGTGATGTTTTTCTCACTCCTACTAGTGAATGTAATGTAACACACACCCATAAAATGCGCACCACCCCGTGATGTTTTTCTCACTCCTACTAGTGAATGTAATGTAACACACACCCATACAATGCGCACCACCCCGTGATGTTTTTCTCACTCCTACTAGTGAATGTAATGTAACACACACCCATACAATGCGCACCACCCCGTGATGTTTTTCTCACTCCTACTAGTGAATGTAATGTAACACACACCCATACAATGCGCACCACCCCGTGATGTTTTTCTCACTCCTACTAGTGAATGTAATGTAACACACACCCATACAATGCGCACCACCCCGTGATGTTTTTCTCACTCCTAGTAGTGAATGTAATGTAACACACACCCATACAATGCGCACCACCCCGTGATGTTTTTCTCACTCCTACTAGTGAATGTAATGTAACACACACCCATACAATGCGCACCACCCCGTGATGTTTTTCTCACTCCTACTAGTGAATGTAATGTAACACACACCCATACAATGCGCACCACCCCGTGATGTTTTTCTCACTCCTACTAGTGAATGTAATGTAACACACACCCATACAATGCGCACCACCCCGTGATGTTTTTCTCACTCCTACTAGTGAATGTAATGTAACACACACCCATACAATGCGCACCACCCGTGATGTTTTTCTCACTCCTACTAGTGAATGTAATGTAACACACACCCATACAATGCGCACCACCCCGTGATGTTTTTCTCACTCCTACTAGTGAATCTAATGTAACACAAACCCATACGATGCGCACCACACCGTGATGTTTTTCTCACTCCTACTAGTGAATCTAATGTAACACACACCCATACAATGCGCACCACCCCGTGATGTTTTTCTCACTCCTACTAGTGAATGTAATGTAACACACACCCATACGATGCGCACCACCCCGTGATGTTTTTCTCACTCCTACTAGTGAATGTAATGTAACACACACCCATACAATGCGCACCACCCCGTGATGTTTTTCTCACTCCTACTAGTGAATGTAATGTAACACACACCCATACAATGCGCACCACCCCGTGATGTTTTTCTCACTCCTACTAGTGAATGTAATGTAACACACACCCATACAATGCGCACCACCCCGTGATGTTTTTCTCACTCCTACTAGTGAATGTAATGTAACACACACCCATACAATGCGCACCACCCGTGATGTTTTTCTCACTCCTACTAGTGAATGTAATGTAACACACACCCATACAATGCGCACCACCCCGTGATGTTTTTCTCACTCCTACTAGTGAATCTAATGTAACACAAACCCATACGATGCGCACCACAACGTGATGTTTTTCTCACTCCTACTAGTGAATCTAATGTAACACACACCCATACGATGCGCACCACCCCGTGATGTTTTTCTCACTACTACTAGTGAATGTAATGTAACACACACCCATACGATGCGCACCACCCCGTGATGTTTTTCTCACTCCTACTAGTGAATGTAATGTAACACACACCCATACAATGCGCACCACCCCGTGATGTTTTTCTCACTCCTACTAGTGAATGTAATGTAACGCACACCCATACAATGCGCACCACCCCGTGATGTTTTTCTCACTCCTACTAGTGAATGTAATGTAACGCACACCCATACTATGCGCACCACCCCGTGATGTTTTTCTCACTCCTACTAGTGAATGTAATGTAACACACACCCATACAATGCGCACCACCCCGTGATGTTTTTCTCACTCCTACTAGTGTATCTAATGTAACAGACACCCATACAATGCGCACCACCCCGTGATGTTTTTCTCACTCCTACTAGTGAATGTAATGTAACACACACCCATACAATGCGCACCACCCCGTGATGTTTTTCTCACTCCGACTAGTGAATGTAATGTAACACACACCCATACAAGCGCACCACCCCGTGATGTTTTTCTCACTCCTACTAGTGAATGTAATGTAACACACACCCATACAATGCGCACCAAGCCGTGATGTTTTTCTCACTCCTACTAGTGAATGTAATGTAACACACACCCATAAAATGCGCACCACCCGGTGATGTTTTTATCACTCCTACTAGTGAAGCTAATGTAACACACACCCAAACAATGCGCACCACCCCGTGATGTTTTTCTCACTCCTACTAGTGAATGTAATGTAACACACACCCATACAATGCGCACCACCCCGTGATGTTTTTCTCACTCCTACTAGTGAATGTAATGTAACACACACCCATACAATGCGCACCACCCCGTGATGTTTTTCTCACTCCTACTAGTGAATCTAATGTAACACACACCCATACAATGCGCACCACCCCGTGATGTTTTTCTCACTCCTACTAGTGAATGTAATGTAACACACACCCATACAATGCGCACCACCCCGTGATGTTTTCCTCACTCCTACTAGTGAATCTAATGTAACACACACCCATACAATGTGCACCACCCCGTGATGTTTTTCTCACTCCTACTAGTGAATCTAATGTAACACACACTCATAAAATGCGAACCACCCCGTGATGTTTTTCTCACTCCTACTAGTGAATCTAATGTAACACACACCCATACAATGCGCACGACCCCGTGATGTTTTCCTCACTCCTACTAGTGAATCTAATGTAACAGACACCCATACAATGCGCACCACCCCGTGATGTTTTTCTCACTCCTACTAGTGAATCTAAAGTAACACACACCCATACAATGCGCACCACCCCGTGATGTTTTCCTCACTCCTACTAGTGAATCTAATGTAACACACACCCATAAAATGCGAACCACCCCGTGATGTTTTCCTCACTCCTACTAGTGAATCTAATGTAACACACACCCATACGATGCGCACCACCCCGTGATATTTTTCTCACTCCTACTAGTGAATGTAATGTAACACACACCCATACAATGCGCACCACCCCGTGATGTTTTTCTCACTCCTACTAGTGAATCTAATGTAACACAAACCCATACGATGCGCACCACCCCGTGATGTTTTTCTCACTCCTACTAGTGAATCTAATGTAACACACACCCATACGATGCGCACCACCCCGTGATGTTTTTCTCACTCCTACTAGTGAATGTAATGTAACACACACCCATACGATGCGCACCACCCCGTGATGTTTTTCTCACTCCTACTAGTGAATGTAATGTAACACACACCCATACAATGCGCACCACCCCGTGATGTTTTTCTCACTCCTACTAGTGAATGTAATGTAACGCACACCCATACAATGCGCACCACCCCGTGATGTTTTTCTCACTCCTACTAGTGAATGTAATGTAACGCACATCCATACTATGCGCACCACCCCGTGATGTTTTTCTCACTCCTACTAGTGTATCTAATGTAACAGACACCCATACAATGCGCACCACCCCGTGATGTTTTTCTCACTCCTACTAGTGAATGTAATGTAACACACACCCATACAATGCGCACCACCCCGTGATGTTTTTCTCACTCCGACTAGTGAATGTAATGTAACACACACCCATACAATGCGCACCACCCCGTGATGTTTTTCTCACTCCTACTAGTGAATGTAATGTAACACACACCCATACAATGCGCACCAAGCCGTGATGTTTTTCTCACTCCTACTAGTGAATGTAATGTAACACACACCCATAAAATGCGCACCACCCGGTGATGTTTTTATCACTCCTACTAGTGAAGCTAATGTAACACACACCCAAACAATGCGCACCACCCCGTGATGTTTTTCTCACTCCTACTAGTGAATGTAATGTAACACACACCCATACAATGCGCACCACCCCGTGATGTTTTTCTCACTCCTACTAGTGAATGTAATGTAACACACACCCATACAATGCGCACCACCCCGTGATGTTTTTCTCACTCCTACTAGTGAATGTAATGTAACACACACCCATACAATGCGCACCACCCCGTGATGTTTTTCTCACTCCTACTAGTGAATGTAATGTAACACACACCCATACAATGCGCACCACCCCGTGATGTTTTTCTCACTCCTACTAGTGAATGTAATGTAACACACACCCATACAATGCGCACCACCCCGTGATGTTTTTCTCACTCCTACTAGTGAATGTAATGTAACACACACCCATACAATGCGCACCACCCCGTGATGTTTTTCTCACTCCTACTAGTGAATGTAATGTAACACACACCCATACAATGCGCACCACCCCGTGATGTTTTTCTCACTCCTACTAGTGAATCTAATGTAACACACACCCATACAATGCGCACCACCCCGTGATGTTTTTCTCACTCCTACTAGTGAATGTAATGTAACACACACCCATACAATGCGCACCACCCCGTGATGTTTTTCTCACTCCTACTAGTGAATGTAATGTAACACACACCCATACAATGCGCACCACCCGTGATGTTTTTCTCACTCCTACTAGTGAATGTAATGTAACACACACCCATACAATGCGCACCACCCCGTGATGTTTTTCTCACTCCTACTAGTGAATCTAATGTAACACAAACCCATACGATGCGCACCACCCCGTCATGTTTTTCTCACTCCTACTAGTGAATCTAATGTAACACACACCCATACGATGCGCACCACCCCGTGATGTTTTTCTCACTCCTACTAGTGAATGTAATGTAACACACACCCATACGATGCGCACCACCCCGTGATGTTTTTCTCACTCCTACTAGTGAATGTAATGTAACACACACCCATACAATGCGCACCACCCCGTGATGTTTTTCTCACTCCTACTAGTGAATGTAATGTAACGCACACCCATACAATGCGCACCACCCCGTGATGTTTTTCTCACTCCTACTAGTGAATGTAATGTAACGCACACCCATACAATGCGCACCACCCCGTGATGTTTTTCTCACTCCTACTAGTGAATGTAATGTAACACACACCCATACAATGCGCACCACCCCGTGATGTTTTTCTCACTCCTACTAGTGTATCTAATGTAACAGACACCCATACAATGCGCACCACCCCGTGATGTTTTTCTCACTCCTACTAGTGAATGTAATGTAACACACACCCATACAATGCGCACCACCCCGTGATGTTTTTCTCACTCCGACTAGTGAATGTAATGTAACACACACCCATACAATGCGCACCACCCCGTGATGTTTTTCTCACTCCTACTAGTGAATGTAATGTAACACACACCCATACAATGCGCACCAAGCCGTGATGTTTTTCTCACTCCTACTAGTGAATGTAATGTAACACACACCCATACAATGCGCACCACCCCGTGATGTTTTTCTCACTCCTACTAGTGAATGTAATGTAACACACACCCATACAATGCGCACCACCCCGTGATGTTTTTCTCACTCCTACTAGTGAATGTAATGTAACACACACCCATACAATGCGCACCACCACGTGATGTTTTTCTCACTCCTACTAGTGAATGTAATGTAACACACACCCATACAATGCGCACCAAGCCGCGATGTTTTTCTCACTCCTACTAGTGAATGTAATGTAACACACACCCATACAATGCGCACCACCCCGTGATGTTTTTCTCACTCCTACTAGTGAATCTAATGTAACAGACACCCATACAATGCGCACCAAGCCGTGATGTTTTTCTCACTCCTACTAGTGAATCTAATGTAGCAGACACCCATACAATGCGCACCACCCCGTGATGTTTTTCTCACTCCTACTAGTGAATCTAATGTAACACACACCCATACAATGCGCACCACCCCGTGATGTTTTTCTCACTCCTACTAGTGATTGTAATGTAACACACACCCATACAATGCGCACCACCCCTTGATGTTTTTCTCACTCCTACTAGTGAATGTAATGTAACACACACCCATACAATGCGCACCACCCCGTGATGTTTTTCTCACTCCTACTAGTGTATGTAATGTAACACACACCCATACAATGCGCACCACCCCGTGATGTTTTTCTCACTCCTACTAGTGAATGTAATGTAACACACACATATACAATGCGCACCACCCCATGATGTTTTTCTCACTCCTATTAGTGAATGTAATGTAACACACACCCATACAATGCGCACCACCCCGTGATGTTTTACTCACTCCTACTAGTGAATGTAATGTAACACACACCCATACAATGCGCACCACCCCGTGATGTTTTTCTCACTCCTACTAGTGAATCTAATGTAACAGACACCCATACAATGCGCACCACCTCGTGATGTTTTTCTTACTCCTACTAGTGAATCTAATGTAACACACACCCATACAATGCGCACCACCCCGTGATGTTTTTCTCACTCCTACTAGTGAATGTAATGTAACACACACCCATACAATGCGCACCACCCCGTGATGTTTTTCTCACTCCTACTAGTGAATGTAATGTAACACACACCCCTACAATGCGCACCACCCCGTGATGTTTTTCTCACTCCTACTAGTGAATGTAATGTAACACACACCCCTACAATGCGCACCACCCCGTGATGTTTTTCTCACTCCTACTAGTGAATCTAATGTAACACACACCCCTACAATGCGCACCACCCCGTGATGTTTTTCTCACTCCTACTAGTGAATCTAATGTAACACACACCCCTACAATGCGCACCACACCGTGATGTTTTTCTCACTCCTACTAGTGAATCTAATGTAACACACACCCATACCATGCGCACCACCCCGTGATGTTTTTCTCACTCCTACTAGTGAATGTAATGTAACACACACCAGTACAATGCGCACCACCCCGTGATGTTTTTCTCACTCCTACAAGTGAATGTAATGTAACACACACCCATACAATGCGCACCACCCCGTGATGTTTTTCTCACTCCTACTAGTGAATGTAATGTAACACACACCCATACAATGCGCAGCACCCCGTGATGTTTTCCTCACTCCTACTAGTGAATGTAATGTAACACACACCCATACAATGCGCACCACCCCGTGATGTTTTTCTCACTCCTACTAGTGAATGTAATGTAACACACACCCATACAATGCGCACCACCCCGTGATGTTTTTCTCACTCCTACTAGTGAATGTAATGTAACACACACCCATACAATGCGCACCACCCCGTGATGTTTTTCTCACTCCTATTAGTGAATCTAATGTAACACACACCCATACAATGCGCACCACCCCGTGATGTTTTTCTCACTCCTACTAGTGAATGTAATGTAACACACACCCATACAATGCGCACCTCCCCGTGATGTTTTTCTCACTCCTACTAGTGAATCTAATGTAACACACACCCATACAATGCGCACCACCCCGTGATGTTTTTCTCACTCCTACTAGTGAATGTAATGTAACACACACCCATACAATGCGCACCACCCCGTGATGTTTTCCTCACTCCTACTAGTGAATGTAATGTAACACACACCCATACAATGCGCACCACCCCGTGATGTTTTTCTCACTCCTACTAGTGAATGTAATGTAACACACACCCATACAATGCGCACCACCCCGTGATGTTTTTCTCACTCCTACTAGTGAATCTAATGTAACACACACCCATACAATGCGCACCACCCCGAGATGTTTTTCTCACTCCTACTAGTGAATGTAATGTAACACACACCCATACAATGCGCACCACCCCGTGATGTTTTTCTCACTCCTACTAGTGAATGTAATGTAACACACACCCATACAATGCGCACCACCCCGTGATGTTTTTCTCACTGCTACTAGTGAATGTAATGTAACACACACCCATACAATGCGCACCACCCCGTGATGTTTTTCTCACTCCTACTAGTGAATGTAATGTAACACACACCCATACAATGCGCACCACCCCGTGATGTTTTTCTCACTCCTACTAGTGAATGTAATGTAACACACACCCATACAATGCGCACCACCCCGTGATGTTTTTCTCACTCCTACTAGTGAATGTAATGTAACACACACCCATACAATGCGCACCACCCCGTGATGTTTTTCTCACTCCTACTAGTGAATGTAATGTAACACACACCCATACAATGCGCACCACCCCGTGATGTTTTTCTCACTCCTACTAGTGAATGTAATGTAACACACACCCATACAATGCGCACCACCCCGTGATGTTTTTCTCACTCCTACTAGTGAATGTAATGTAACACACACCCATACAATGCGCACCACCCCGTGATGTTTTTCTCACTCCTACTAGTGAATGTAATGTAACACACACCCATACAATGCGCACCACCCCGTGATGTTTTTCTCACTCGTACTAGTGAATCTAATGTAACACACACCCATACAATGCGCACCACCCCGTGATGTTTTTCAGAAACCTATCCTACATTGCCACTGCATGTTCCCTGACCTCCCCATGCTGACCAAACCGCGGTGCTTTTCTCCATCCTACATTGCCACTCACTGCCTATCCTAATTCAGACCCTCCGATTCACACCACCCCGTGATGTTTTTCTCACTCCTATTAGTGAATGTAATGTAACACACAACCATACAATGCGCACCACCCCGTGATGTTTTTCTCACTCCTACTAGTGAATGTAATGTAACACACACCCATACAATGCGCACCACCCCGTGATGTTTTTCTCACTCCTACTAGTGAATGTAATGTAACACACACCCATACAATGCGCACCACCCGTGATGTTTTTCTCACTCCTACTAGTGAATGTAATGTAACACACACCCATACAATGCGCACCACCACGTGATGTTTTTCTCACTCCTACTAGTGAATCTAATGTAACACAAACCCATACGATGCGCACCACCCCGTGATGTTTTTCTCACTCCTACTAGTGAATCTAATGTAACACACACCCATACGATGCGCACCACCCCGTGATGTTTTTCTCACTCCTACTAGTGAATGTAATGTAACACACACCCATACGATGCGCACCACCCCGTGATGTTTTTCTCACTCCTACTAGTGAATGTAATGTAACACACACCCATACAATGCGCACCACCCCGTGATGTTTTTCTCACTCCTACTAGTGAATGTAATGTAACGCACACCCATACAATGCGCACCACCCCGTGATGTTTTTCTCACTCCTACTAGTGAATGTAATGTAACGCACACCCATACAATGCGCACCACCCCGTGATGTTTTTCTCACTCCTACTAGTGAATGTAATGTAACACACACCCATACAATGCGCACCACCCCGTGATGTTTTTCTCACTCCTACTAGTGTATCTAATGTAACAGACACCCATACAATGCGCACCACCCCGTGATGTTTTTCTCACTCCTACTAGTGAATGTAATGTAACACACACCCATACAATGCGCACCACCCCGTGATGTTTTTCTCACTCCGACTAGTGAATGTAATGTAACACACACCCATACAATGCGCACCACCCCGTGATGTTTTTCTCACTCCTACTAGTGAATGTAATGTAACACACACCCATACAATGCGCACCAAGCCGTGATGTTTTTCTCACTCCTACTAGTGAATGTAATGTAACACACACCCATACAATGCGCACCACCCCATGATGTTTTTCTCACTCCTACTAGTGAATGTAATGTAACACACACCCATACAATGCGCACCACCCCGTGATGTTTTTCTCACTCCTACTAGTGAATGTAATGTAACACACACCCATACAATGCGCACCACCCCGTGATGTTTTTCTCACTCCTACTTGTGAATGTAATGTAACAAACACCCATACAATGCGCACCAAGCCGTGATGTTTTTCTCACTCCTACTAGTGAATGTAATGTAACACACACCCATACAATGCGCACCACCACGTGATGTTTTTCTCACTCCTACTAGTGAATCTAATGTAACAGACACCCATACAATGCGCACCAAGCCGTGATGTTTTTCTCACTCCTACTAGTGAATCTAATGTAGCAGACACCCATACAATGCGCACCACCCCGTGAGGTTTTTCTCACTCCTACGAGTGAATCTAATGTAACACACACCCATACAATGCGCACCACCCCGTGATGTTTTTCTCACTCCTACTAGTGATTGTAATGTAACACACACCCATACAATGCGCACCACCCCGTGATGTTTTTCTCACTCCTACTAGTGAATGTAATGTAACACACACCCATACAATGCGCACCACCCCGTGATGTTTTTATCACTCCTACTAGTGTATGTAATGTAACACACACCCATACAATGCGCACCACCCCGTGATGTTTTTCTCACTCCTACTAGTGAATGTAATGTAACACACACCCATACAATGCGCACCACCCCATGATGTTTTTCTCACTCCTATTAGTGAATGTAATGTAACACACACCCATTCAATGCGCACCACCCCGTGATGTTTTTCTCACTCCTACTAGTGAATGTAATGTAACACACACCCATACGATGCGCACCACCCCGTGATGTTTTTCTCACTCCTACTAGTGAATCTAATGTAACAGACACCCATACAATGCGCACCACCTCGTGATGTTTTTCTTACTCCTACTAGTGAATCTAATGTAACACACACCCATACAATGCGCACCACCCCGTGATGTTTTTCTCACTCCTACTAGTGAATGTAATGTAACACACACCCATACAATGCGCACCACCCCGTGATGTTTTTCTCACTCCTACTAGTGAATGTAATGTAACACACACCCCTACAATGCGCACCACCCCGTGATGTTTTTCTCACTCCTACTAGTGAATGTAATGTAACACACACCCCTACAATGCGCACCACCCCGTGATGTTTTTCTCACTCCTACTAGTGAATCTAATGTAACACACACCCCTACAATGCGCACCACCCCGTGATGTTTTTCTCACTCCTACTAGTGAATCTAATGTAACACACACCCCTACAATGCGCACCACACCGTGATGTTTTTTTCACTCCTACTAGTGAATCTAATGTAACACACACCCATACCATGCGCACCACCCCGTGATGTTTTTCTCACTCCTACTAGTGAATGTAATGTAACACACACCCATACAATGCGCACCACCCCGTGATGTTTTTCTCACTCCTACAAGTGAATGTAATGTAACACACACCCATACAATGCGCACCACCCCGTGATGTTTTTCTCACTCCTACTAGTGAATGTAATGTAACACACACCCATACAATGCGCAGCACCCCGTGATGTTTTCCTCACTCCTACTAGTGAATGTAATGTAACACACACCCATACAATGCGCACCACCCCGTGATGTTTTTCTCACTCCTACTAGTGAATGTAATGTAACACACACCCATACAATGCGCACCACCCCGTGATGTTTTTCTCACTCCTACTAGTGAATGTAATGTAACACACACCCATACAATGCGCACCACCCCGTGATGTTTTTCCACTCCTACTAGTGAATCTAATGTAACAGACACCCATACAATGCGCACCACCCCGTGATGTTTTTCTCACTCCTACTAGTGAATCTAATGTAACACACAGCCATACAATGCGCACCACCCCGTGATGTTTTTCTCACTCCTACTAGTGAATGTAATGTAACACACACCCATACAATGCGCACCACCCCGTGATGTTTTTCTCACTCCTGCTACTGAATGTAATGTAACACACACCCATACAATGCGCACCACCCCGTGATGTTTTTCTCACTCCTGCTAGTGAATGTAATGTAACACACACCCATGCAATGCGCACCTCCCCCTGATGTTTTTCTCACTCCTACTAGTGAATCTAATGTAACACACACCCATACAATGCGCACCACCCCGTGATGTTTTTCTCACTCCTACTAGTGAATGTAATGTAACACACACCCATACAATGCGCACCACCCCGTGATGTTTTCCTCACTCCTACTAGTGAATGTAATGTAACACACACCCATACAATGCGCACCACCCCGTGATGTTTTTCTCACTCCTACTAGTGAATGTAATGTAACACACACCCATACAATGCGCACCACCCCGTGATGTTTTTCTCACTCCTACTAGTGAATCTAATGTAACACACACCCATACAATGCGCACCACCCCGAGATGTTTTTCTCACTCCTACTAGTGAATGTAATGTAACACACACCCATACAATGCGCACCACCCCGTGATGTTTTTCTCACTCCTACTAGTGAATGTAATGTAACAGACACCCATACAATGCGCACCACCCCGTGATGTTTTTCTCACTGCTACTAGTGAATGTAATGTAACACACACCCATACAATGCGCACCACCCCGTGATGTTTTTCTCACTCCTACTAGTGAATGTAATGTAACACACACCCATACAATGCGCACCACCCCGTGATGTTTTTCTCACTCCTACTAGTGAATGTAATGTAACACACACCCATACAATGCGCACCACCCCGTGATGTTTTTCTCACTCCTACTAGTGAATGTAATGTAACACACACCCATACAATGCGCACCACCCCGTGATGTTTTTCTCACTCCTACTAGTGAATGTAATGTAACACACACCCATACAATGCGCACCACCCCGTGATGTTTTTCTCACTCCTACTAGTGAATGTAATGTAACACACACCCATACAATGCGCACCACCCCGTGATGTTTTTCTCACTCCTACTAGTGAATGTAATGTAACACACACCCATACAATGCGCACCACCCCGTGATGTTTTTCTCACTCCTACTAGTGAATGTAATGTAACACACACCCATACAATGCGCACCACCCCGTGATGTTTTTCTCACTCGTACTAGTGAATCTAATGTAACACACACCCATACAATGCGCACCACCCCGTGATGTTTTTCAGAAACCTATCCTACATTGCCACTGCATGTTCCCTGACCTCCCCATGCTGACCAAACCGCGGTGCTTTTCTCCATCCTACATTGCCACTCACTGCCTATCCTAATTCAGACCCTCCGATTCACACCACCCCGTGATGTTTTTCTCACTCCTATTAGTGAATGTAATGTAACACACAACCATACAATGCGCACCACCCCGTGATGTTTTTCTCACTCCTACTAGTGAATGTAATGTAACACACACCCATACAATGCGCACCACCCCGTGATGTTTTTCTCACTCCTACTAGTGAATGTAATGTAACACACACCCATACAATGCGCACCACCCGTGATGTTTTTCTCACTCCTACTAGTGAATGTAATGTAACACACACCCATACAATGCGCACCACCCCGTGATGTTTTTCTCACTCCTACTAGTGAATCTAATGTAACACAAACCCATACGATGCGCACCACCCCGTGATGTTTTTCTCACTCCTACTAGTGAATCTAATGTAACACACACCCATACGATGCGCACCACCCCGTGATGTTTTTCTCACTCCTACTAGTGAATGTAATGTAACACACACCCATACGATGCGCACCACCCCGTGATGTTTTTCTCACTCCTACTAGTGAATGTAATGTAACACACACCCATACAATGCGCACCACCCCGTGATGTTTTTCTCACTCCTACTAGTGAATGTAATGTAACGCACACCCATACAATGCGCACCACCCCGTGATGTTTTTCTCACTCCTACTAGTGAATGTAATGTAACGCACACCCATACAATGCGCACCACCCCGTGATGTTTTTCTCACTCCTACTAGTGAATGTAATGTAACACACACCCATACAATGCGCACCACCCCGTGATGTTTTTCTCACTCCTACTAGTGTATCTAATGTAACAGACACCCATACAATGCGCACCACCCCGTGATGTTTTTCTCACTCCTACTAGTGAATGTAATGTAACACACACCCATACAATGCGCACCACCCCGTGATGTTTTTCTCACTCCGACTAGTGAATGTAATGTAACACACACCCATACAATGCGCACCACCCCGTGATGTTTTTCTCACTCCTACTAGTGAATGTAATGTAACACACACCCATACAATGCGCACCAAGCCGTGATGTTTTTCTCACTCCTACTAGTGAATGTAATGTAACACACACCCAAACAATGCGCACCACCCCGTGATGTTTTTCTCACTCCTACTAGTGAATGTAATGTAACACACACCCATACAATGCGCACCACCCCGTGATGTTTTTCTCACTCCTACTAGTGAATCTAATGTAACACACACCCATACAATGCGCACCACCCCGAGATGTTTTTCTCACTCCTACTAGTGAATGTAATGTAACACACACCCATACAATGCGCACCACCCCGTGATGTTTTTCTCACTCCTACTAGTGAATGTAATGTAACACACACACATACAATGCGCACCACCCCGTGATGTTTTTCTCACTGCTACTAGTGAATGTAATGTAACACACACCCATACAATGCGCACCACCCCGTGATGTTTTTCTCACTCCTACTAGTGAATGTAATGTAACACACACCCATACAATGCGCACCACCCCGTGATGTTTTTCTCACTCCTACTAGTGAATGTAATGTAACACACACCCATACAATGCGCACCACCCCGTGATGTTTTTCTCACTCCTACTAGTGAATGTAATGTAACACACACCCATACAATGCGCACCACCCCGTGATGTTTTTCTCACTCCTACTAGTGAATGTAATGTAACACACACCCATACAATGCGCACCACCCCGTGATGTTTTTCTCACTCCTACTAGTGAATGTAATGTAACACACACCCATACAATGCGCACCACCCCGTGATGTTTTTCTCACTCCTACTAGTGAATGTAATGTAACACACACCCATACAATGCGCACCACCCCGTGATGTTTTTCTCACTCGTACTAGTGAATGTAATGTAACACACACCCATACAATGCGCACCACCCCGTGATGTTTTTCTCACTCGTACTAGTGAATCTAATGTAACACACACCCATACAATGCGCACCACCCCGTGATGTTTTTCAGAAACCTATCCTACATTGCCACTGCATGTTCCCTGACCTCCCCATGCTGACCAAACCGCGGTGCTTTTCTCCATCCTACATTGCCACTCACTGCCTATCCTAATTCAGACCCTCCGATTCACACCACCCCGTGATGTTTTTCTCACTCCTATTAGTGAATGTAATGTAACACACAACCATACAATGCGCACCACCCCGTGATGTTTTTCTCACTCCTACTAGTGAATGTAATGTAACACACACCCATACAATGCGCACCACCCCGTGATGTTTTTCTCACTCCTACTAGTGAATGTAATGTAACACACACCCATACAATGCGCACCACCCGTGATGTTTTTCTCACTCCTACTAGTGAATGTAATGTAACACACACCCATACAATGCGCACCACCCCGTGATGTTTTTCTCACTCCTACTAGTGAATCTAATGTAACACAAACCCATACGATGCGCACCACCCCGTGATGTTTTTCTCACTCCTACTAGTGAATCCAATGTAACACACACCCATACGATGCGCACCACCCCGTGATGTTTTTGTCACTCCTACTAGTGAATGTAATGTAACACACACCCATACAATGCGCACCACCCCGTGATGTTTTTCTCACTCCGACTAGTGAATGTAATGTAACACACACCCATACAATGCGCACCACCCCGTGATGTTTTTCTCACTCCTACTAGTGAATGTAATGTAACACACACCCATACAATGCGCACCAAGCCGTGATGTTTTTCTCACTCCTACTAGTGAATGTAATGTAACACACACCCATACAATGCACACCACCCCGTGATGTTTTTCTCACTCCTACTAGTGAATGTAATGTAACACACACCCATACAATGCGCACCACCCCGTGATGTTTTTCTCACTCCTACTAGTGAATGTAATGTAACACACACCCATACAATGCGCACCACCCCGTGATGTTTTTCTCACTCCTACTAGTGAATGTAATGTAACACACACCCATACAATGCGCACCAAGCCGTGATGTTTTTCTCACTCCTACTAGTGAATGTAATGTAACACACACCCATACAATGCGCACCACCCCGTGATGTTTTTCTCACTCCTACTAGTGAATCTAATGTAACAGACACCCATACAATTCGCACCAAGCCGTGATGTTTTTCTCACTCCTACTAGTGAATCTAATGTAGCAGACACCCATACAATGCGCACCACCCCGTGATGTTTTTCTCACTCCTACTAGTGAATCTAATGTAACACACACCCATACAATGCGCACCACCCCGTGATGTTTTTCTCACTCCTACTAGTGATTGTAATGTAACACACACCCATACAATGCGCACCACCCCGTGATGTTTTTCTCACTCCTACTAGTGAATGTAATGTAACACACACCCATACAATGCGCACCACCCCGTGATGTTTTTCTCACTCCTACTAGTGTATGTAATGTAACACACACCCATACAATGCGCACCACCCCGTGATGTTTTTCTCACTCCTACTAGTGAATGTAATGTAACACACACCCATACAATGCGCACCACCCCATGATGTTTTTCTCACTCCTATTAGTGTATGTAATGTAACACACACCCATACAATGCGCACCACCCCGTGATGTTTTTCTCACTCCTACTAGTGAATGTAATGTAACACACACCCATACGATGCGCACCACCCCGTGATGTTTTTCTCACTCCTACTAGTGAATCTAATGTAACAGACACCCATACAATGCGCACCACCTCGTGATGTTTTTCTTACTCCTACTAGTGAATCTAATGTAACACACACCCATACAATGCGCACCACCCCGTGATGTTTTTCTCACTCCTACTAGTGAATGTAATGTAACACACACCCATACAATGCGCACCACCCCGTGATGTTTTTCTCACTCCTACTAGTGAATGTAATGTAACACACACCCCTACAATGCGCACCACCCCGTGATGTTTTTCTCACTCCTACTAGTGAATGTAATGTAACACACACCCCTACAATGCGCACCACCCCGTGATGTTTTTCTCACTCCTACTAGTGAATGTAATGTAACACACACCCCTACAATGCGCACCACCCCGTGATGTTTTTCTCACTCCTACTAGTGAATCTAATGTAACACACACCCCTACAATGCGCACCACACCGTGATGTTTTTCTCACTCCTACTAGTGAATCTAATGTAACACACACCCATACCATGCGCACCACCCCGTGATGTTTTTCTCACTCCTACTAGTGAATGTAATGTAACACACACCCATACAATGCGCACCACCCCGTGATGTTTTTCTCACTCCTACAAGTGAATGTAATGTAACACACACCCATACAATGCGCACCACCCCGTGATGTTTTTCTCACTCCTACTAGTGAATGTAATGTAACACACACCCATACAATGCGCAGCACCCCGTGATGTTTTCCTCACTCCTACTAGTGAATGTAATGTAACACACACCCATACAATGCGCACCACCCCGTGATGTTTTTCTCACTCCTACTAGTGAATGTAATGTAACACACACCCATACAATGCGCACCACCCCGTGATGTTTTTCTCACTCCTACTAGTGAATGTAATGTAACACACACCCATACAATGCGCACCACCCCGTGATGTTTTTCCACTCCTACTAGTGAATCTAATGTAACAGACACCCATACAATGCGCACCACCCCGTGATGTTTTTCTCACTCCTACTAGTGAATCTAATGTAACACACAGCCATACAATGCGCACCACCCCGTGATGTTTTTCTCACTCCTACTAGTGAATGTAATGTAACACAAACCCATACAATGCGCACCAAGCCGTGATGTTTTTCTCACTCCTACTAGTGAATGTAATGTAACACACACCCATACAATGCGCACCATCCCGTGATGTTTTTCTCACTCCTACTAGTGAATGTAATGTAACACACACCCATACAATCCGCACCAGCCCGTAATGTTTTTCTCACTCCTACTAGTGAATCTAATGTAACACACACCCATACAATGCGCACCACCCCGTGATGTTTTCCTCACACATACTAGTGAATCTAATGTAACACACAATCATACAATGCGCAACACCCTGTGATGGTTTTCTCACACCTACTAGTGAATCTAATGTAACACACACCCATACAATGTGCACCACCCCGTGATGTTTTTCTCACTCCTACTAGTGAATGTAATGTAACACACACCCATACAATGCGCACCACCCTGTGATGTTTTTCTCACTCCTACTAGTGAATGTAATGTAACACACACCCATACAATGCGCACCACCCCGTGATGTTTTTCTTACTCCTACTAGTGAATGTAATGTAACACACACCCATACAATGCGCACCACCCCGTGATGTTTTTCTCACTCCTATTAGTGAATGTAATGTAACACACACCCATACAATGGGCACCATCCCGTGATGTTTTTCTCACTCCTACTAGTGAATGTAATGTAACACACACCCATACAATGCGCACCACCCCGTGATGTTTTTCTCACTCCTATTAGTGAATCTAATGTAACACACACCCATACAATGCGCACCACCCCGTGATGTTTTTCTCACTCCTACTAGTGAATGTAATGTAACACACACCCATACAATGCGCACCTCCCCGTGATGTTTTTCTCACTCCTACTAGTGAATCTAATGTAACACACACCCATACAATGCGCACCACCCCGTGATGTTTTTCTCACTCCTACTAGTGAATGTAATGTAACACACACCCATACAATGCGCACCACCCCGTGATGTTTTCCTCACTCCTACTAGTGAATGTAATGTAACACACACCCATACAATGCGCACCACCCCGTGATGTTTTTCTCACTCCTACTAGTGAATGTAATGTAACACACACCCATACAATGCGCACCACCCCGTGATGTTTTTCTCACTCCTACTAGTGAATCTAATGTAACACACACCCATACAATGCGCACCACCCCGAGATGTTTTTCTCACTCCTACTAGTGAATGTAATGTAACACACACCCATACAATGCGCACCACCCCGTGATGTTTTTCTCACTCCTACTAGTGAATGTAATGTAACACACACCCATACAATGCGCACCACCCCGTGATGTTTTTCTCACTCCTACTAGTGAATGTAATGTAACACACACCCATACAATGCGCACCACCCCGTGATGTTTTTCTCACTGCTACTAGTGAATGTAATGTAACACACACCCATACAATGCGCACCACCCCGTGATGTTTTTCTCACTCCTACTAGTGAATGTAATGTAACACACACCCATACAATGCGCACCACCCCGTGATGTTTTTCTCACTCCTACTAGTGAATCTAATGTAACACACACCCAAACAATGTGCACCACCCCGTGATGTTTTTCTCACTCCTACTAGTGAATGTAATGTAACACACTCCCATACAATGCGCACCACCCCGTGATGTTTTTCTCACTCCTACTAGTGAATGTAATGTAACACACACCCATACAATGCGCACCACCCCGTGATGTTTTTCTCACTCCTACTAGTGAATGTAATGTAACACACACCCATACAATGCGCACCACCCCGTGATGTTTTTCTCACTCCTACTAGTGAATGTAATGTAACACACACCCATACAATGCGCACCACCCCGTGATGTTTTTCTCACTCCTACTAGTGAATGTAATGTAACACACACCCATACAATGCGCACCACCCCGTGATGTTTTTCTCACTCCTACTAGTGAATGTAATGTAACACACACCCCTACAATGCGCACCACCCCGTGATGTTTTTCTCACTCCTACTAGTGAATGTAATGTAACACACACCCCTACAATGCGCACCACCCCGTGATGTTTTTCTCACTCCTACTAGTGAATCTAATGTAACACACACCCCTACAATGCGCACCACCCCGTGATGTTTTTCTCACTCCTACTAGTGAATCTAATGTAACACACACCCCTACAATGCGCACCACCCCTTGATGTTTTTCTCACTCCTACTAGTGAATCTAATGTAACACACACCCATACCATGCGCACCACCCCGTGATGTTTTTCTCACTCCTACTAGTGAATGTAATGTAACACACACCAATACAATGCGCACCACCCCGTGATGTTTTTCTCACTCCTACAAGTGAATGTAATGTAACACACACCCATACAATGCGCACCACCCCGTGATGTTTTTCTCACTCCTACTAGTGAATGTAATGTAACACACACCCATACAATGCGCACCACCCCGTGATGTTTTCCTCACTCCTACTAGTGAATGTAATGTAACACACACCCATACAATGCGCACCACCCCGTGATGTTTTTCTCACTCCTACTAGTGAATGTAATGTAACACACACCCATACAATGCGCACCACCCCGTGATGTTTTTCTCACTCCTACTAGTGAATGTAATGTAACACACACCCATACAATGCGCACCACCCCGTGATGTTTTTCTCACTCCTACTAGTGAATCTAATGTAACAGACACCCATACAATGCGCACCACCCCGTGATGTTTTTCTCACTCCTACTAGTGAATCTAATGTAACACACAGCCATACAATGCGCACCACCCCGTGATGTTTTTCTCACTCCTACTAGTGAATGTAATGTAACACACACCCATACAATGCGCACCAAGCCGTGATGTTTTTCTCACTCCTTCTAGTGAATGTAATGTAACACACACCCATACAATGCGCACCATCCCGTGATGTTTTTCTCACTCCTACTAGTGAATGTAATGTAACCCACACCCATACAATGCGCACCAGCCCTTAATGTTTTTCTCACTCCTACTAGTGAATCTAATGTAACACACACCCATACAATGCGCACCACCCCGTGATGTTTTCCTCACACATACTAGTGAATCTAATGTAACACACAATCATACAATGTGCACCACCCTGTGATGGTTTTCTCACACCTACTAGTGAATCTAATGTAACACACACCCATACAATGTGCACCACCCCGTGATGTTTTTCTCACTCCTACTAGTGAATGTAATGTAACACACACCCATACAATGCGCACCACCCCGTGATGTTTTTCTCACTCCTATTAGTGAATGTAATGTAACACACACCCATACAATGGGCACCATCCCGTGATGTTTTTCTCACTCCTACTAGTGAATGTAATGTAACACACACCCATACAATGCGCACCACCCCGTGATGTTTTTCTCACTCCTATTAGTGAATGTAATGTAACACACACCCATACAATGGGCACCATCCCGTGATGTTTTTCTCACTCCTACTAGTGAATGTAATGTAACACACACCCCTACAATGCGCACCACCCCGTGATGTTTTTCTCACTCCTACTAGTGAATCTAATGTAACACACACCCCTACAATGCGCACCACCCCGTGATGTTTTTCTCACTCCTACTAGTGAATCTAATGTAACACACACCCCTACAATGCGCACCACACCGTGATGTTTTTCTCACTCCTACTAGTGAATCTAATGTAACACACACCCATACCATGCGCACAACCCCGTGATGTTTTTCTCACTCCTACTAGTGAATGTAATGTAACACACACCCATACAATGCGCACCACCCCGTGATGTTTTTCTCACTCCTACTAGTGAATCTAATGTAACACACACCCAAACAATGTGCACCATCCCGTGATGTTTTTCTCACTCCTACTAGTGAATGTAATGTAACACACTCCCATACAATGCGCACCACCCCGTGATGTTTTTCTCACTCCTACTAGTGAATGTAATGTAACACACACCAATACAATGCGCACCACCCCGTGATGTTTTTCTCACTCCTACAAGTGAATGTAATGTAACACACACCCATACAATGCGCACCACCCCGTGATGTTTTTCTCACTCCTACTAGTGAATGTAATGTAACACACACCCATACAATGCGCACCACCCCGTGATGTTTTCCTCACTCCTACTAGTGAATGTAATGTAACACACACCCATACAATGCGCACCACCCCGTGATGTTTTTCTCACTCCTACTAGTGAATGTAATGTAACACACACCCATACAATGCGCACCACCCCGTGATGTTTTTCTCACTCCTACTAGTGAATGTAATGTAACACACACCCATACAATGCGCACCACCCCGTGATGTTTTTCTCACTCCTACTAGTGAATCTAATGTAACAGACACCCATACAATGCGCACCACCCCGTGATGTTTTTCTCACTCCTACTAGTGAATCTAATGTAACACACAGCCATACAATGCGCACCACCCCGTGATGTTTTTCTCACTCCTACTAGTGAATGTAATGTAACACACACCCATACAATGCGCACCAAGCCGTGATGTTTTTCTCACTCCTTCTAGTGAATGTAATGTAACACACACCCATACAATGCGCACCATCCCGTGATGTTTTTCTCACTCCTACTAGTGAATGTAATGTAACCCACACCCATACAATGCGCACCAGCCCTTAATGTTTTTCTCACTCCTACTAGTGAATCTAATGTAACACACACCCATACAATGCGCACCACCCCGTGATGTTTTCCTCACACATACTAGTGAATCTAATGTAACACACAATCATACAATGTGCACCACCCTGTGATGGTTTTCTCACACCTACTAGTGAATCTAATGTAACACACACCCATACAATGTGCACCACCCCGTGATGTTTTTCTCACTCCTACTAGTGAATGTAATGTAACACACACCCATACAATGCGCACCACCCCGTGATGTTTTTCTCACTCCTATTAGTGAATGTAATGTAACACACACCCATACAATGGGCACCATCCCGTGATGTTTTTCTCACTCCTACTAGTGAATGTAATGTAACACACACCCATACAATGCGCACCACCCCGTGATGTTTTTCTCACTCCTATTAGTGAATGTAATGTAACACACACCCATACAATGGGCACCATCCCGTGATGTTTTTCTCACTCCTACTAGTGAATGTAATGTAACACACACCCCTACAATGCGCACCACCCCGTGATGTTTTTCTCACTCCTACTAGTGAATCTAATGTAACACACACCCCTACAATGCGCACCACCCCGTGATGTTTTTCTCACTCCTACTAGTGAATCTAATGTAACACACACCCCTACAATGCGCACCACACCGTGATGTTTTTCTCACTCCTACTAGTGAATCTAATGTAACACACACCCATACCATGCGCACAACCCCGTGATGTTTTTCTCACTCCTACTAGTGAATGTAATGTAACACACACCCATACAATGCGCACCACCCCGTGATGTTTTTCTCACTCCTACTAGTGAATCTAATGTAACACACACCCAAACAATGTGCACCACCCCGTGATGTTTTTCTCACTCCTACTAGTGAATGTAATGTAACACACTCCCATACAATGCGCACCACCCCGTGATGTTTTTCTCACTCCTACTAGTGAATGTAATGTAACACACACCCATACAATGCGCACCACCCCGTGATGTTTTTCTCACTCCTACTAGTGAATGTAATGTAACACACACCCATACAATGCGCACCACCCCGTGATGTTTTTCTCACTCCTACTAGTGAATGTAATGTAACACACACCCATACAATGCGCACCACCCCGTGATGTTTTTCTCACTCCTACTAGTGAATGTAATGTAACACACACCCATACAATGCGCACCACCCCGTGATGTTTTTCTCACTCCTACTAGTGAATGTAATGTAACACACACCCCTACAATGCGCACCACCCCGTGATGTTTTTCTCACTCCTACTAGTGAATGTAATGTAACACACACCCCTACAATGCGCACCACCCCGTGATGTTTTTCTCACTCCTACTAGTGAATCTAATGTAACACACACCCCTACAATGCGCACCACCCCGTGATGTTTTTCTCACTCCTACTAGTGAATCTAATGTAACACACACCCCTACAATGCGCACCACCCCTTGATGTTTTTCTCACTCCTACTAGTGAATCTAATGTAACACACACCCATACCATGCGCACCACCCCGTGATGTTTTTCTCACTCCTACTAGTGAATGTAATGTAACACACACCAATACAATGCGCACCACCCCGTGATGTTTTTCTCACTCCTACAAGTGAATGTAATGTAACACACACCCATACAATGCGCACCACCCCGTGATGTTTTTCTCACTCCTACTAGTGAATGTAATGTAACACACACCCATACAATGCGCACCACCCCGTGATGTTTTCCTCACTCCTACTAGTGAATGTAATGTAACACACACCCATACAATGCGCACCACCCCGTGATGTTTTTCTCACTCCTACTAGTGAATGTAATGTAACACACACCCATACAATGCGCACCACCCCGTGATGTTTTTCTCACTCCTACTAGTGAATGTAATGTAACACACACCCATACAATGCGCACCACCCCGTGATGTTTTTCTCACTCCTACTAGTGAATCTAATGTAACAGACACCCATACAATGCGCACCACCCCGTGATGTTTTTCTCACTCCTACTAGTGAATCTAATGTAACACACAGCCATACAATGCGCACCACCCCGTGATGTTTTTCTCACTCCTACTAGTGAATGTAATGTAACACACACCCATACAATGCGCACCAAGCCGTGATGTTTTTCTCACTCCTTCTAGTGAATGTAATGTAACACACACCCATACAATGCGCACCATCCCGTGATGTTTTTCTCACTCCTACTAGTGAATGTAATGTAACCCACACCCATACAATGCGCACCAGCCCTTAATGTTTTTCTCACTCCTACTAGTGAATCTAATGTAACACACACCCATACAATGCGCACCACCCCGTGATGTTTTCCTCACACATACTAGTGAATCTAATGTAACACACAATCATACAATGTGCACCACCCTGTGATGGTTTTCTTACACCTACTAGTGAATCTAATGTAACACACACCCATACAATGTGCACCACCCCGTGATGTTTTTCTCACTCCTACTAGTGAATGTAATGTAACACACACCCATACAATGCGCACCACCCCGTGATGTTTTTCTCACTCCTATTAGTGAATGTAATGTAACACACACCCATACAATGGGCACCATCCCGTGATGTTTTTCTCACTCCTACTAGTGAATGTAATGTAACACACACCCATACAATGCGCACCACCCCGTGATGTTTTTCTCACTCCTATTAGTGAATGTAATGTAACACACACCCATACAATGGGCACCATCCCGTGATGTTTTTCTCACTCCTACTAGTGAATGTAATGTAACACACACCCCTACAATGCGCACCACCCCGTGATGTTTTTCTCACTCCTACTAGTGAATCTAATGTAACACACACCCCTACAATGCGCACCACCCCGTGATGTTTTTCTCACTCCTACTAGTGAATCTAATGTAACACACACCCCTACAATGCGCACCACACCGTGATGTTTTTCTCACTCCTACTAGTGAATCTAATGTAACACACACCCATACCATGCGCACAACCCCGTGATGTTTTTCTCACTCCTACTAGTGAATGTAATGTAACACACACCCATACAATGCGCACCACCCCGTGATGTTTTTCTCACTCCTACAAGTGAATGTAATGTAACACACACCCATACAATGCGCACCACCCCGTGATGTTTTTCTCACTCCTACTAGTGAATGTAATGTAACACACACCCATACAATGCGCAGCACCCCGTGATGTTTTCCTCACTCCAACTAGTGAATGTAATGTAACACACACCCATACAATGCGCACCACCCCGTGATGTTTTTCTCACTCCTACTAGTGAATGTAATGTAACACACACCCATACAATGCGCACCACCCCGTGATGTTTTTCTCACTCCTGCTAGTGAATGTAATGTAACACACACCCATACAATGCGCACCACCCCGTGATGTTTTTCTCACTCCTATTAGTGAATGTAATGTAACACACACCCATACAATGGGCACCATCCCGTGATGTTTTTCTCACTCCTACTAGTGAATGTAATGTAACACACACCCATACAATGCGCACCACCCCGTGATGTTTTTCTCACTCCTACTAGTGAATCTAATGTAACAGACACCCATACAATGCGCACCACCCCGTGATGTTTTTCTCACTCCTACTAGTGAATCTAATGTAACACACAGCCATACAATGCGCACCACCCCGTGATGTTTTTCTCACTCCTACTAGTGAATGTAATGTAACACACACCCATACAATGCGCACCAAGCCGTGATGTTTTTCTCACTCCTTCTAGTGAATGTAATGTAACACACACCCATACAATGCGCACCATCCCGTGATGTTTTTCTCACTCCTACTAGTGAATGTAATGTAACACACACCCATACAATGCGCACCAGCCCGTGATGTTTTTCTCACTCCTACTAGTGAATCTAATGTAACACACACCCATACAATGCGCACCACCCCGTGATGTTTTCCTCACACATACTAGTGAATCTAATGTAACACACAATCATACAATGTGCACCACCCTGTGATGGTTTTCTCACACCTACTAGTGAATCTAATGTAACACACACCCATACAATGTGCACCACCCCGTGATGTTTTTCTCACTCCTACTAGTGAATGTAATGTAACACACACCCATACAATGCGCACCACCCCGTGATGTTTTTCTCACTCCTATTAGTGAATGTAATGTAACACACACCCATACAATGGGCACCATCCCGTGATGTTTTTCTCACTCCTACTAGTGAATGTAATGTAACACACACCCATACAATGCGCACCACCCCGTGATGTTTTTCTCACTCCTATTAGTGAATGTAATGTAACACACACCCATACAATGGGCACCATCCCGTGATGTTTTTCTCACTCCTACTAGTGAATGTAATGTAACACACACCCCTACAATGCGCACCACCCCGTGATGTTTTTCTCACTCCTACTAGTGAATCTAATGTAACACACACCCCTACAATGCGCACCATCCCGTGATGTTTTTCTCAGTCCTACTAGTGAATCTAATGTAACACACACCCCTACAATGCGCACCACACCGTGATGTTTTTCTCACTCCTACTAGTGAATCTAATGTAACACACACCCATACCATGCGCACAACCCCGTGATGTTTTTCTCACTCCTACTAGTGAATGTAATGTAACACACACCCATACAATGCGCACCACCCCGTGATGTTTTTCTCACTCCTACAAGTGAATGTAATGTAACACACACCCATACAATGCGCACCACCCCGTGATGTTTTTCTCACTCCTACTAGTGAATGTAATGTAACACACACCCATACAATGCGCAGCACCCCGTGATGTTTTCCTCACTCCTACTAGTGAATGTAATGTAACACACACCCATACAATGCGCACCACCCCGTGATGTTTTTCTCACTCCTACTAGTGAATGTAATGTAACACACACCCATACAATGCGCACCACCCCGTGATGTTTTTCTCACTCCTACTAGTGAATGTAATGTAACACACACCCATACAATGCGCACCACCCCGTGATGTTTTTCCACTCCTACTAGTGAATCTAATGTAACAGACACCCATACAATGCGCACCACCCCGTGATGTTTTTCTCACTCCTACTAGTGAATCTAATGTAACACACAGCCATACAATGCGCACCACCCCGTGATGTTTTTCTCACTCCTACTAGTGAATGTAATGTAACACACACCCATACAATGCGCACCAAGCCGTGATGTTTTTCTCACTCCTACTAGTGAATGTAATGTAACACACACCCATACAATGCGCACCATCCCGTGATGTTTTTCTCACTCCTGCTAGTGAATGTAATGTAACACACACCCATACAATCCGCACCAGCCCGTAATGTTTTTCTCACTCCTACTAGTGAATCTAATGTAACACACACCCATACAATGCGCACCACCCCGTGATGTTTTCCTCACACATACTAGTGAATCTAATGTAACACACAATCATACAATGCGCACCACCCTGTGATGGTTTTCTCACACCTACTAGTGAATCTAATGTAACACACACCCATACAATGTGCACCACCCCGTGATGTTTTTCTCACTCCTACTAGTGAATGTAATGTAACACACACCCATACAATGCGCACCACCCCGTGATGTTTTTCTCACTCCTATTAGTGAATGTAATGTAACACACACCCATACAATGGGCACCATCCCGTGATGTTTTTCTCACTCCTACTAGTGAATGTAATGTAACACACACCTATACAATGCGCACCACCCCGTGATGTTTTTCTCACTCCTATTAGTGAATCTAATGTAACACACACCCATACAATGCGCACCACCCCGTGATGTTTTTCTCACTCCTACTAGTGAATGTAATGTAACACACAACCATACAATGCGCACCACCCCGTGATGTTTTTCTCACTCCTACTAGTGAATGTAATGTAACACACACCCATACAATGCGCACCACCCCGTGATGTTTTTCTCACTCCTACTAGTGAATCTAATGTAACAGACACCCATACAATGCGCACCACCCCGTGATGTTTTTCTCACTCCTACTAGTGAATCTAATGTAACACACAGCCATACAATGCGCACCACCCCGTGATGTTTTTCTCACTCCTACTAGTGAATGTAATGTAACACACACCCATACAATGCGCTCCACCCCGTGATGTTTTTCTCACTCCTTCTAGTGAATGTAATGTAACACACACCCATACAATGCGCACCATCCCGTGATGTTTTTCTCACTCCTACTAGTGAATGTAATGTAACACACACCCATACAATGCGCACCAGCCCGTAATGTTTTTCTCACTCCTACTAGTGAATCTAATGTAACACACACCCATACAATGCGCACCACCCCGTGATGTTTTCCTCACACATACTAGTGAATCTAATGTAACACACATTCATACAATGCGCACCACCCTGTGATGGTTTTCTCACACCTACTAGTGAATCTAATGTAACACACACCCATACAATGTGCACCACCCCGTGATGTTTTTCTCACTCCTACTAGTGAATGTAATGTAACACACACCCATACAATGCGCACCACCCCGTGATGTTTTTCTCACTCCTATTAGTGAATGTAATGTAACACACACCCATACAATGGGCACCATCCCGTGATGTTTTTCTCACTCCTACTAGTGAATGTAATGTAACACACACCCATACAATGCGCACCACCCCGTGATGTTTTTCTCACTCCTATTAGTGAATCTAATGTAACACACACCCATACAATGCGCACCACCCCGTGATGTTTTTCTCACTCCTACTAGTGAATGTAATGTAACACACACCCATACAATGCGCACCTCCCCGTGATGTTTTTCTCACTCCTACTAGTGATTCTAATGTAACACACACCCATACAATGCGCACCACCCCGTGATGTTTTTCTCACTCCTACTAGTGAATGTAATGTAACACACACCCATACAATGCGCACCACCCCGTGATGTTTTCCTCACTCCTACTAGTGAATGTAATGTAACACACACCCATACAATGCGCACCACCCCGTGATGTTTTTCTCACTCCTACTAGTGAATGTAATGTAACACACACCCATACAATGCGCACCACCCCGTGATGTTTTTCTCACTCCTACTAGTGAATCTAATGTAACACACACCCATACAATGCGCACCACCCCGAGATGTTTTTCTCACTCCTACTAGTGAATGTAATGTAACACACACCCATACAATGCGCACCACCCCGTGATGTTTTTCTCACTCCTACTAGTGAATGTAATGTAACACACACCCATACAATGCGCACCACCCCGTGATGTTTTTCTCACTGCTACTAGTGAACGTAATGTAACACACACCCATACAATGCGCACCACACCGTGATGTTTTTCTCACTCCTACTAGTGAATGTAATGTAACACACACCCATACAATGCGCACCACCCCGTGATGTTTTTCTCACTCCTACTAGTGAATCTAATGTAACACACACCCATACAATGCGCACCACCCCGAGATGTTTTTCTCACTCCTACTAGTGAATTTAATGTAACACACACCCATACAATCCGCACCACCCCGTGATGTTTTTCTCACTGCTACTAGTGAATGTAATGTAACACACACCCATACAATGCGCACCACCCCGTGATGTTTTTCTCACTCTTACTAGTGAATGTAATGTAACACACACCCATACAATGCGCACCACCCCGTGATGTTTTTCTCACTCCTACTAGTGAATCTAATGTAACACACACCCATACAATGCGCACCGCCCCGTGATGTTTTTCTCACTCCTACTAGTGAATGTAATGTAACACACACCCATACAATGCGCACCACCACGTGATGTTTTTCTCACTCCTATTAGTGAATGTAATGTAACACACACCCATACAATGCGCACCATCCCGTGATGTTTTTCTCACTCGTACTAGTGAATGTAATGTAACACACACCCATACAATGCGCACCACCCTGTGATGTTTTTCTCACTCCTACTAGTGAATCCAATGTAACACACACCCATACAGTGCGCACCACCCGTGATGTTTTTCTCACTCCTACTAGTGAATGTAATGTAACACACACCCATACAATGTGCACCTCCCCGTGATGTTTTTCTCACTCCTACTAGTGAATCTAATGTAACACACACCCATACAATGCGCACCACCCCGTGATGTTTTTCTCACTCCTACTAATGAATGTAATGTAAAACACACCCATACAATGCGCACCTCCCCGTGATGTTTTTCTCACTCCTACTAGTGAATCTAATGTAACACACACCCATACAATGCGCACCACCCCGTGATGTTTTTCTCACTCCTACTAGTGAATGTAATGTAACACACACCCATACAATGCGCACCACCCCGTGATGTTTTTCTCACTCCTACTAGTGAATGTAATGTAACACACACCCATACAATGCGCACCACCCCGTGATGTTTTTCTCACTCCTACTAGTGAATGTAATGTAACACACACCCATACAATGCGCACCACATGTGATGTTTTTCTCACACCAACTGGTGAATGCAATGAAACACACACCCATACAATGCGCACCACCCCGTGATGTTTTTCTCACTCCTACTAGTGAATGTAATGTAACACACACCCATACAATGCGCACCACCCCGCGATGTTTTTCAGAAACCTATCCTACATTGCCACTGCATGTTCCCTGACCTCCCCATTCTGACCACCCCGCGGTCTTTTTCTCCATCCTACATTGCCACTCACTGCCTATCCTAATTCAGACCCTCCGATTCACACCATCCCGTGATGTTTTTCTCACTCCTAGTAGTGAATCTAATGTAACACACACCCATACAATGCGCACCACCCCGTGATGTTTTTCTCACTCCTAGTAGTGAATGTAATGTAACACACACCCATACACTGCGCACCACCCCGTGATGTTTTTCTCACTCCTACTAGTGAATGTAATGTAACACACACCCATACAATGCGCACCACCCCGTGATGTTTTTTCTCACTCCTACTAGTGAATCTAATGTAACACACACCCATACAATGCGCACCACCCCGTGATGTTTTTCTCACTCCTACTAATGAATGTAATGTAAAACACACCCATACAATGCGCACCTCCCCGTGATGTTTTTCTCACTCCTACTAGTGAATCTAATGTAACACACACCCATACAATGCGCAGCACCCTGTGATGTTTTTGTCACTCCTACTAGTGAATGTAATGTAACACACACCCATACAATGCGCACCACCCCGTGATGTTTTTCTCACTCCTACTAGTGAATGTAATGTAACACACACCCATACAATGCGTAAAACCCCGTGATGTTTTTCTCACTCCTACTAGTGAATGTAATGTAACACACACCCATACAATGCGCACCACCCCGTGATGTTTTTCTCACTCCTACTAGTGAATGTAATGTAACACACACCCATACAATGCGCACCACACCGTGATGTTTTTCTCACTCCTACTGGTGAATGCAATGAAACACACACCCATACAATGCGCACCACCCGTGATTGTTTTCTCACTCCTACTGGTGAATGTAATGTAACACACACCCATACAATGCGCACCACCCCGTGATGTTTTTCTCACTCCTACTAGTGAATGTAATGTAACACACACTCATACAATGCGCACCACCCCGTAATGTTTTTCTCACTTCTACTAGTGAATGTAATGTAACACACACCCATACAATGCGCACCACCCCGCGATGTTTTTCAGAAACCTATCCTACATTGCCACTGCATGTTCCCTGACCTCCACATGCTGACCACCCCGCGGTCCTTTTCTCCATCCTACATTGCCACTCACTGCCTATCCTAATTCAGACCCTCCGATTCACACCACCCCGTGATGTTTTTCTCACTCCTAGTAGTGAATCTAATGTAACACACACCCATACAATGCGCACCACCCCGTGATGTTTTTCTCACTCCTAATAGTGAATGTAATGTAACACACACCCATACAATGCGCACCACCCGGTGATGTTTTTCTCATTCCTACTAGTGAATGTAATGTAACACACACCTATACAATGCGCACCATCCCGTGATGTTTTTCTCACTCCTACTAGTGAATGTAATGTAACACACACCCATACAATGCGCACCAGCCCGTGATGTTTTTCTCACTCCTACTAGTGAATCTAATGTAACACACACCCATACAATGCGCACTACCCCGTGATGTTTTCCTCACACATACTAGTGAATCTAATGTAACACACAATCATACAATTCGCACCACCCTGTGATGGTTTTCTCACACCTACTAGTGAATCTAATGTAACACACACCCATACAATGCGCACCACCCCGTGATGTTTTTCTCACTCCTAATAGTGAATGTAATGTAACACACACCCATACAATGCGCACCACCCCGTGATGTTTTTCTCAATCCTATTAGTGAATGTAATGTAACACACACCCATACAATGGGCACCATCCCGTGATGTTTTTCTCACTCCTACTTGTAAATGTAATGTAACACACACCCATACAATGCGCACCACCCCGTGATGTTTTTCTCACTCCCACTAGTGAATCTAATGTAACACACACCCATACAATGCGCACCACCCCGTGATGTTTTTCTCACTCCTACTAGTGAATGTAATGTAACACACACCCATACAATGCGCACCTCCCCGTGATGTTTTTCTCACTCCTACTAGTGAATCTAATGTAACACACACCCATACAATGCGCACCACCCCGTGATGTTTTTCTCACTCCTACTAGTGAATGTAATGTAACACACACCCATACAATGCGCACCACCCCGTGATGTTTTCCTCACTCCTACTAGTGAATGTAATGTAACACACACCCATACAATGCGCACCACCCCGTGATGTTTTTCTCACTCCTACTAGTGAATGTAATGTAACACACACCCATACAATGCGCACCACCTCGTGATGTTTTTCTCACTCCTACTAGTGAATCTAATGTAACACACACCCATACAATGCGCACCACCCCGAGATGTTTTTCTCACTCCTACTAGTGAATGTAATGTAACACACACCCATACAATGCGCACCACCCCGTGATGTTTTCCTCACTCCTACTAGTGAATGTCATGTAACACACACCCATACAATGCGCACCACCCCGTGATGTTTTTCTCACTCCTACTAGTGAATGTAATGTAACACACACCCATACAATGCGCACCACCCCGTGATGTTTTTCTCACTGCTACTAGTGAATGTAATGTAACACACACCCATACAATGCGCACCACCCGTGATGTTTTTCTCACTCCTACTAGTGAATGTAATGTAACACACACCCATACAATCCGCACCACCCCGTGATGTTTTTCTCACTGCTACTAGTGAATGTAATGTAACACACACCCATACAATGCGCACCACCCCGTGATGTTTTTCTCACTCTTACTAGTGAATGTAATGTAACACACACCCATACAATGCGCACCACCCCGTGATGTTTTTCTCACTCCTACTAGTGAATGTAATGTAACACACACCCATAAAATGCGCACCACCCCGTGATGATTTTCTCACTCCTACTAGTGAATGTAATGTAACACACACCAATACAATGCGCACCACCCCGTGATGTTTTTCTCACTCCTACTAGTGAATCTAATGTAACACAGACCCATACATTGCGCACCACCCCGCGATGTTTTTCAGAAACCTATCCTACATTGCCACTGCATGTTCCCTGACCTCCCCATGCTGACCACCCCGTGGTCCTTTTCTCCATCCTACATTGCCAATCACTGCCTATCCTAATTCAGACCCTCGGATTCACACCACCCCTTGATGTTTTTCTCACTCCTAGTAATGAATGTAATGTAACACACACCCATACAATGCGCACCACCCCGTGATGTTTTTCTCACTCCTACTTGTGAATGTAATGTAACACACACCCATACAATGCGCACCACCCCGTGATGTTTTTCTCACTCCTACTAGTGAATGTAATGTAACACACACCCATACAATGCGCACCACCCCGAGATGTTTTTCTCACTCCTACTAGTGATGGTAATGTAACACACACCCATACAATGCGCACCACCCCGTTATGTTTTTCTCACTCCTACTAGTGAATGTAATGTAACACACACCCATACAATGCGCACCACCCCGTGACATTTTTCTCACTCCTACTAGTGAATCTAATGTAACACACACCCATACAATGCGCACCATACCGTGATGTTTTTCTCACTCCTACTAGTGAATGTAATGTAACACACACCCATACAATGCGCACCACCCCGTCATGTTTTTCTCACTCCGACTAGTGAATCTAATGTAACACACACCCATACAATGCGCACCACCCCGTGATGTTTTTCTCACTCCTACTAGTGAATGTAATGTAACACACACCCATACAATGCGCACCACCACGTGATGTTTTTCTCACTCCTATTAGTGAATGTAATGTAACACACACCCATACAATGCGCACCATCCCGTGATGTTTTTCTCACTCCTACTAGTGAATGTAATGTAACACACACCCATACAATGCGCACCACACTGTGATGTTTTTCTCACTCCTACTAGTGAATCTAATGTAACACACACCCATACAATGCGCACCACCCCGTGATGTTTTTCTCACTCCTACTAGTGAATGTAATGTAACACACTCATACAATGCGCACCACCCCGTGATATTTTTCTCACTCCTACTAGTGAATCTAATGTAACACACACCCATACATTGCGCACCACCCCGCGATGTTTTTCAGAAACCTATCCTACATTGCCACTGCATGTTCCCTGACCTCCCCATGCTGACCACCCCGCGGTCCTTTTCTCCATCCTACATTGCCAATCACTGCCTATCCTAATTCAGACCCTCGGATTCACACCACCCCGTGATGTTTTTCTCACTCCTAGTAATGAATGTAATGTAACACACACCCATACAATGCGTACCACCCCGTGATGTTTATCTCACACCTACTAGTGAATCTACTGTAACACACACCCATACAATGCGCACCACCCCGTGATGTTTTTCTCACTCCTACTAGTGAATGTAATGTAACACACACCCATACAATGCGCACCACCCCGTGATGTTTTTCTCACTCCTACTAATGAATGTAATGTAACACACACCCATACAATGCGCACCACCCCGTGATGTTTTTCTCACTCCTACTTGTGAATGTAATGTAACACACACCCATACAATGCGCACCACCCCGTGATGTTTTTCTCACTCCTACTAGTGAATGTAATGTAACACACACCCATACAATGCGCACCACCCCGAGATGTTTTTCTCACTCCTACTAGTGATGGTAATGTAACACACACCCATACAATGCGCACCACCCCGTGATGTTTTTCTCACTCCTACTAGTGAATGTAATGTAACACACACCCATACAATGCGCACCACCCCGTGATGTTTTTCTCACTCCTACTAGTGAATCTAATGTAACACACACCCATACAATGCGCACCACCCCGTGATGTTTTTCTCACTCCTACTAGTGAATGTAATGTAACACACACCCATACAATGCGCACCACCCCGTGATGTTTTTCTCACTCCTACTAGTGAATCTAAAGTAACACACACCCATACAATGCGCACCACCCCGTGATGTTTTTCTCACTCCTACTAGTGAATGTAATGTAACACACACCCATACAATGCGCACCACCACGTGATGTTTTTCTCAATCCTATTAGTGAATGAAATGTAACACACAGCCATACAATGCGCACCATCCCGTGATGTTTTTCTCACTCCTACTAGTGAATGTAATGTAACACACACCCATACAATGCGCACCACACTGTGATGTTTTTCTCACTCCTACTAGTGAATCTAATGTAACACACACCCATACAATGCGCACCACCCCGTGATGTTTTTCTCACTCCTACTAGTGAATGTAATGTAACACACACCCATACAATGCGCACCTCCCCGTGATGTTTTTCTCACTCCTACTAGTGAATCTAATGTAACACAACCCATACAATGCGCACCACCCCGTGATGTTTTTCTCACTCCTACTAATTAATGTAATGTAAAACACACCCATACAATGCGCACCTCCCCGTGATGTTTTTCTCACTCCTACTAGTGAATGTAATGTAACACACACCCATACAATGCGCACCACCCCGTGATGTTTTTCTCACTCCTACTAGTGAAGCTAATGTAACACACACCCATACAATGCGTACCACCCCGTGATGTTTTTCTCATTCCTACTAGTGAATGTAATGTAACACACACCCATACAATGCGCACCACCCCGTGATGTTTTTCTCACTCCTACTAGTGAATGTAATGTAACACACACCCATACAATGCGCACCACCCCGTGATGTTTTTCTCACTCCTACTAGTGAATGTAATGTAACACACACCCATACAATGCGCACCACCCCGTGATGTTTTTCTCACTCCTACTAGTGAATGTAATGTAACACACACCCATACAATGCGCACCACCCCGTGATGTTTTTCTCACTCCTACTAGTGAATGTAATGTAACACACACCCATACAATGCGCACCACCCCGTGATGTTTTTCTCACTCCTACTAGTGAATGTAATGTAACACACACCCATACAATGCGCACCACCCCGTGATGGTTTTCTCACTCCTACTAGTGAATGTAATGTAACACACACCCATACAATGCGCACCACCCCGTGATGTTTTTCTCACTCCTACTAGTGAATGTAATGTAACACACACCCATACAATGCGCACCACCCCGTGATGTTTTTCTCACTCCTACTAGTGAATGTAATGTAACACACACCCATACAATGCGCACCACCCCGTGATGTTTTTCTCACTCCTACTAGTGAATGTAATGTAACACACACCCATACAATGCGCACCACCCCGTGATGTTTTTCTCACTCCTACTAGTGAATGTAATGTAACACACACCAATACAATGCGCACCACCCCGTGATGTTTTTCTCACTCCTACTAGTGAATCTAATGTAACACACACCAATACAATGCGCACCACCCCGTGATGTTTTTCTCACTCCTACTAGTGAATGTAATGTAACACACACCCATACAATGCGCACCTCCCCGTGATGTTTTTCTCACTCCTACTAGTGAATCTAATGTAACACAACCCATACAATGCGCACCACCCCGTGATGTTTTTCTCACTCCTACTAATGAATGTAATGTAAAACACACCCATACAATGCGCACCTCCCCGTGATGTTTTTCTCACTCCTACTAGTGAATCTAATGTAACACACACCCATACAATGCGCAGCACCCCGTGATGTTTTTCTCACTCCTACTAGTGAATGTAATGTAACACACACCCATAAAATGCGCACCACCCCGTGATGATTTTCTCACTCCTACTAGTGAATGTAATGTAACACACACCAATACAATGCGCACCACCCCGTGATGTTTTTCTCACTCCTACTAGTGAATCTAATGTAACACACACCCATACATTGCGCACCACCCCGCGATGTTTTTCAGAAACCTATCCTACATTGCCACTGCATGTTCCCTGACCTCCCCATGCTGACCACCCCGCGGTCCTTTTCTCCATCCTACATTGCCAGTCACTGCCTATCCTAATTCAGACTCTCGGATTCACACCACCCCGTGATGTTTTTCTCACTCCTAGTAATGAATGTAATGTAACACACACCCATACAATGCGTACCACCCCGTGATGTTTATCTCACACCTACTAGTGAATCTACTGTAACACACACCCATACAATGCGCACCACCCCGTGATGTTTTTCTCACTCCTACTAGTGAAAGTAATGTAACACACACCCATACAATGCGTACCACCCCGTGATGTTTTTCTCACTCCTACTAGTGAAAGTAATGTAACACACACCCATACAATGCGCACCTCCCCGTGATGTTTTTCTCACTCCTACTAGTGAATCTAATGTAACACACACCCATACAATGCGCAGCACCCCGTGATGTTTTTCTCACTCCTACTAGTGAATGTAATGTAACACACACCCATACAATGCGCACCACCCCGTGATGTTTTTCTCACTCCTACTAGTGAATGTAATGTAACACACACCCATACAATGCGTACCACCCCGTGATGTTTTTCTCACTCCTACTAGTGAATGTAATGTAACACACACCCATACAATGCGCACCACCCCGTGATGTTTTTCTCACTCCTACTAGTGAATGTAATGTAACACACACCCATACAATGCGCACCACCCCTTGATGTTTTTCTCACTCCTACTAGTGAATGTAATGTAACACACACCCATACAATGCACACCACTCCGTGATGTTTTTCTCACTCCTACTAGTGAATCTAATGTAACACACACCCATGCAATGCGCACCACCCCGTGATGTTTTTCTCACTCCTACTAGTGAATGTAATGTAACACACACCCATACAATGCGCACCACCCCGTGATGTTTTTCTCACTCCTACTAGTGAATGTAATGTAACACACACCCATACAATGCGCACCACCCCGCGATGTTTTTCAGAAACCTATCTTACATTGCCACTGCATGTTCCCTGACCTCCCCATGCTGACCACCCCGCGGTCCTTTTCTCCATCCTACATTGCCACTCACTGCCTATCCTAATTCAGACACTCCGATTCACACCACCCCGTGATGTTTTTCTCACTCCTAGTAGTGAATGTAATGTAACACACACCCATACAATGCGCACCACCCCGTGATGTTTATCTCACACCTACTAGTGAATCTACTGTAACACACACCCATACAATGCGCACCACCCCGTGATGTTTTTCTCACTCCTACTACTGAATGTAATGTAACACACACCCATACAATGCGCACCACCCCGTGATGTTTTTCTCACTCCTACTAGTGAATCTAATGTAACACACACCCATACAATGCGCACCACCCCGTGATGTTTTTCTCACTCCTACTAGTGAATGTAATGTAACACACACCCATACAATGCGCACCACCCTGTGATGTTTTTCTCACTCCTACTAGTGAATGTAATGTAACACACACCCATACAATGCGCACCACCCCGTGATGTTTTTCTCACTGCTACTAGTGAATGTAATGTAACACACACCCATACAATGCGCACCACCCCGTGATGTTTTTCTCACTGCTAGTAGTGAATGTAATGTAACAAACACCCATACAATGCGCACCACCCCGTGATGTTTTTCTCACTCCTACTAGTGAATGTAATGTAACACACACCCATACAATGCGCACCACCACGTGATGATTTTCTCACTGCTACTAGTGAATGTAATGTAACACACACCCATACAATGCGCACCACCCCGTGATGTTTTTCTCACTCCTACTAGTGAATGTAATGTAACACACACCCATACAATGCGCACCACCCCGTGATGTTTTTCTCACTCCTACTAGTGAATGGAATGTAACACACACCCATACAATTCGCACCACCCCGTGATGTTTTTCTCACTCCTACTGGTGAATGTAATGTAACACACACCCATACAATGCGCACCACCCCGTGATGGTTTTCTCACTCCTACTGGTGAATGTAATGTAACACACACCCATCCAAAGAGCACCACACCATGATGTTTTTCTCACTCCTACTAGTGAATGTAATGTAACACACACCCATACAATGCGCACCACCCCGTGATGTTTTTCTCACTCCTAATAGTGAATGTAATGTAACACACACCAATACAATGCGCACCACCCCGTGATGTTTTTCTCACTCCTACTAGTGAATCTAATGTAACACACACCCATACAATGCGCACCACCCCGCGATGTTTTTCAGAAACCTATCCTACATTGCCACTGCATGTTCCCTGACCTCCCCATGCTGACCACCCCGCGGTCCTTTTCTCCATCCTACATTTCCACTCACTGCCTATCCTAATTCAGACCCTCCGATTCACACCATCCCGTGATGTTTTTCTTACTCCTATTAGTGAATGTAATGTAACACACACCCATACAATGCGCACCACCCCGTGATGTTTTTCTCACTGCTACTAGTGAATGTAATGTAACACACACCCATACAATGCGCACCACCCCGTGATGTTTTTCTCACTCCTAATAGTGAATGTAATGTAACACACACCCATACAATGCGCACCACCCCGTGATGTTTTTCTCACTCTTACTAGTGAATGTAATGTAACACACACCCATACAATGCGCACCACCCCGTGATGTTTTTCTCACTCCTACTAGTGAATGTAATGTAACACACACCCATACAATGCGCACCACCCCGTGATGTTTTTCTCACTCCTACTAGTGAATGTAATGTAACACACACCAATACAATGCGCACCACACCGTGATGTTTTTCTCACTCCTACTAGTGAATGTAATGTAACACACACCCATACAATGCGCACCACCCCGTGATGTTTTTCTCACTCCTACTAGTGAATGTAATGTAACACACACCCATACAATGCGCACCACCCCGTGATGTTTTTCTCACTCCTACTAGTGAACGTAATGTAACACACACCCATACAATGCGCACCACCCCGTGATGTTTTTCTCACTGCTACTAGTGAATGTAATGTAACACACACCCATACAATGCGCACCACCCCGTGATGTTTTTCTCACTGCTAGTAGTGAATGTAATGTAACAAACACCCATACAATGCGCACCACCCCGTGATGTTTTTCTCACTCCTACTAGTGAATGTAATGTAACACACACCCATACAATGCGCACCACCACGTGATGATTTTCTCACTGCTACTAGTGAATGTAATGTAACACACACCCATACAATGCGCACCACCCCGTGATGTTTTTCTCACTCCTACTAGTGAATGTAATGTAACACACACCCATACAATGCGCACCACCCCGTGATGTGTTTCTCACTCCTACTAGTGAATGTAATGTAACACACACCCATACAATTCGCACCACCCCGTGATGTTTTTCTCACTCCTACTGGTGAATGTAATGTAACACACACCCATACAATGCGCACCACCCCGTGATGGTTTTCTCACTCCTACTGGTGAATGTAATGTAACACACACCCATACAATGAGCACCACCCCATGATGTTTTTCTCACTCCTACTAGTAAATCTAATTAACACACACCCATACAATGCGCACCACCCCGTGATGTTTTTCTCACTCCTACTAGTGAATGTAATGTAACACACACCAATACAATGCGCACCACCCCGTGATGTTTTTCTCACTCCTACTAGTGAATCTAATGTAACACACACCCATACAATGCGCACCACCCCGCGATGTTTTTCAGAAACCTATCCTACATTGAAACTGCATGTTCCCTGACCTCCCCATGCTGACCACCCCGCGGTCCTTTTCTCCATCCTACATTTCCACTCACTGCCTATCCGAATTCAGACCCTCCGATTCACACCATCCCGTGATGTTTTTCTCACTCCTACTAGTGAATGTAATGTAACACACACCCATACAATGCGCACCACCCCGTGATGTTTTTCTCACTCCTATTAGTGAATGTAATGTAACACACACCCATACAATGCGCACCATCCCGTGATGTTTTTCTCACTTCTACTAGTGAATGTAATGTAACACACACCCATACAATGCGCACCACCCCGTGATGTTTTTCTCACTCCTACTAGTGAATCTAATGTAACACACACCCTTACAATGCGCACCACCCCGTGATGTTTTTCTCACTCCTAATAGTGAATGTAATGTAACACACACCCATACAATGCGCACCACCACGTGATGTTTTTCTCACTGCTACTAGTGAATGTAATGTAACACACACACATACAATGCGCACCACCCCGTGATGTTTTTCTCACTGCTACTAGTGAATGTAATGTAACACACACCCATACAATGCGCACCACCCCGTGATGTTTTTCTCACTGCTACTAGTGAATGTAATGTAACACACACCCATACAATGCGCACCACCCCGTGATGTTTTTCTCACTCCTACTAGTGAATGTAATGTAACACACACCCATACAATGCGCACCACCCCGTGATGTTTTTCTCACGGCTACTAGTGAATGTAATGTAACACACACCCATACAATGCACACCACCCCGTGATGTTTTTCTCACTCTTACTAGTGAATATAATGTAACACACACCCATACAATGCGCACCACCCCGTGATGTTTTTCTCACTGCTACTAGTGAATGTAATGTAACACACACCCATACAATGCGCACCACCCCGTGATGTTTTTCTCACTCCTACTAGTGAATGTAATGTAACACACACCCATACAATGCGCACCACCCCGTGATGTTTTTCTCACTCCTACTAGTGAATGTAATGTAACACACACCCATACAATGCGCACCACCCCGTGATGTTTTTCTCACTCCTACTAGTGAATGTAATGTAACACACACCCATACAATGCGCACCACCCCGTGATGTTTTTCTCACTCCTACTAGTGAATGTAATGTAACACACACCCATACAATGCGCACCACCCCGTGATGTTTTTCTCACTCCTACTAGTGAATGTAATGTAACACACACCCATACAATGCGCACCACCCCGTGATGTTTTTCTCACTCCTACTAGTGAATGTAATGTAACACACACCCATACAATGCGCACCACCCCGTGATGTTTTTCTCACTCCTATTAGTGAATGTAATGTAACACACACCCATACAATGCGCACCATCCCGTGATGTTTTTCTCACTTCTACTAGTGAATGTAATGTAACACACACCCATACAATGCGCACCACCCCGTGATGTTTTTCTCACTCCTACTAGTGAATCTAATGTAACACACACCCTTACAATGCGCACCACCCCGTGATGTTTTTCTCACTCCTAATAGTGAATGTAATGTAACACACACCCATACAATGCGCACCACCACGTGATGTTTTTCTCACTCCTACTAGTGAATGTAATGTAACACACACACATACAATGCGCACCACCCCGTGATGTTTTTCTCACTGCTACTAGTGAATGTAATGTAACACACACCCATACAATGCGCACCACCCCGTGATGTTTTTCTCACTGCTACTAGTGAATGTAATGTAACACACACCCATACAATGCGCACCACCCCGTGATGTTTTTCTCACTCCTACTAGTGAATGTAATGTAACACACACCCATACAATGCGCACCACCCCGTGATGTTTTTCTCACGGCTACTAGTGAATGTAATGTAACACACACCCATACAATGCACACCACCCCGTGATGTTTTTCTCACTCTTACTAGTGAATATAATGTAACACACACCCATACAATGCGCACCACCCCGTGATGTTTTTCTCACTGCTACTAGTGAATGTAATGTAACACACACCCATACAATGCGCACCACCCCGTGATGTTTTTCTCACTCCTACTAGTGAATGTAATGTAACACACACCCATACAATGCGCACCACCCCGTGATGTTTTTCTCACTCCTACTAGTGAATGTAATGTAACACACACCCATACAATGCGCACCACCGCGTGATGTTTTTTTCACTCCTACTAGTGAATGTAATGTAACACACACCCATACAATGCGCACCACCCCGTGATGTTTTTCTCACTCCTACTAGTGAATGTAATGTAACACACACCCCTACAATGCGCACCACCCTGTGATGTTTTTCTCACTCCTACTAGTGAATCTAATGTAACACACACCCATACAATGCGCACCACCACGAGATGTTTTTCTCACTCCTACTAGTGAATGTAATGTAACACACACCCATACAATGCGCACCACCCCGTGATGTTTTTCTCACTCCTACTAGTGAATGTAATGTAACACACACCCATACAATGCGCACCACCCCGTGATGTTTTTCTCACTGCTACTAGTGAATGTAATGTAACACACACCCATACAATGCGCACCACCCCGTGATGTTTTTCTCACTCTTACTAGTGAATGTAATGTAACACACACCCATACAATGCGCACCACCCCGTGATGTTTTTCTCACTCCTACTAGTGAATGTAATGTAACACACACCCATACAATGCACACCATCCCGTGATGTTTTTCTCACTCCTACTAGTGAATGTAATGTAACACACACCCATAAAATGCGCACCACCCGTGATGTTTTTCTTACTCCTAATAGTGAATCTAATGTAACACACACCCATACAATGCGCACCACCCCGTGATGTTTTTCTCACTCCTACTAGTGAGTCTAACGTAACACAGACCCATACAATGCGCACCACCCCGTGATGTTTTTCTCACTCCTACTAGTGAATGTAATGTAACACACACCCATACAATGCGCACCACCCCGTGATGTTTTTCTCACTCCTAGTAGTGAATCTAATGTAACACACACCCATACAATGCGCACCACCCCGTGATGTTTTTCTCACTCCTACTAGTGAATGTAATGTAAGACACACCCATACTATGCGAACCACCCCGTGATGTTTTTCTCACTCCTACTAGTGAATGTAATGTAACACACACCCATACAATGCGCACCTCCCCGTGATGTTTTTCTCACTCCTACTAGTGAATGTAATGTAACACACACCCATACAATGCGCACCACCCCGTGATGTTTTTCTCACTCCTACTAGTGAATGTAATGTAACACACACCCATACAATGCGCACCACCCCGTGATGTTTTTCTCACTCCTACTAGTGAATGTAATGTAACACACACCCATACAATGCGCACCACCCCGTGATGTTTTTCTCACTCCTACTAGTGAATGTAATGTAACACACACCCATACAATGCGCACCACCCCGTGATGTTTTTCTCACTCCTACTAGTGAATGTAATGTAACACACACCCATACAATGCGCACCACCCCGTGATGTTTTTCTCACTCCTACTAGTGAATGTAATGTAACACACACCCATACAAGGCGCACCACCCCGTGATGTTTTTCTCACTCCTACTAGTGAATGTAATGTAACACACACCCATACAAGGCGCACCACCCCGTGATGTTTTTCTCACTCCTACTAGTGAATCTAATGTAACACACACCCATACAATGCGCACCACCCCGTGATGTTTTTCTCACTCCTACTAGTGAATGTAATGTAACACACACCCATACAATGCGCACCACCCCGTGATGTTTTTCTCACTCCTACTAGTGAATGTAATGTAACACACACCCATACAATGCGCACCACCCCGTGATGTTTTTCTCACTCCTACTAGTGAATGTAATGTAACACACACCCATACAATGCGCACCACCCCGTGATGTTTTTCTCACTCCTACTAGTAAATGTAATGTAACACACACCCTAACAATGCGCACCACCCCGTGATGTTTTTCTCACTCCTACTAGTGGATGTAATGTAACACACACCCATACAATGCGCACCACCCCGTGATGTTTTTCTCACTCCTACTAGTGGATGTAATGTAACACACACCCATACAATGCGCACCACCCCGTGATGTTTTTCTCACTCCTAGTAGTGAATGTAATTTAACACACACCCATACAATCCGCACCACCCCGTGATGTTTTTCTCACTCCTAGTAGTGAATGTAATGTAACAAACACCCAAACAATCCGCACCACCCCGTGATGTTTTTCTCACTCCTACTACTGAATGTAATGTAACACACACCCATATCATGCGCACCACCCCGTGATGTTTTTCTCACTCCTACTAGTGAATGTAATGTAACACACACCCATACAATGCGCACCACCCCGTGATGTTTTTCTCACTCCTACTAGTGAATGTAATGTAACACACACCCATACAATGCGCACCACCCCGTGATGTGTTTCTCACTCCTACTAGTGAATGTAATGTAACACACACCCATACAATGCGCACCACCCCGTGATGTTTTTCTCACTCCTACTAATGAATGTAATGTAACACACACCCACACAATGCGCACCACCCCGTGATGTTTTTCTCACTCCTACTAGTGAATGTAATGTAACACACACCCATACAATGCGCACCACCCCGTGATGTTTTTCTCACTCCTTCTAGTGAATGTAATGTAACACACACCCATACAATGCGCACCACCCCGTGATGTTTTTCTCACTCCTACTAGTGAATGTAATGTAACACACACCCATACAATGCGCACCATCCCGTGATGTTTTTCTCACTCCTACTAGTGAATGTAATGTAACACACACACATACAATGCGCACCACCCCGCGATGTTTTTCTCACTCCTACTAGTGAATGTAATGTAACACACACCCATAAAATGCGCACCACCCCGTGATGTTTTTCTCACTCCTACTAGTGAATGTAATGTAACACACACCCATACAATGCGCACCACCCCGTGATGTTTTTCTCACTCCTACTAGTGAATGTAATGTAACACACACCCATACAATGCGCACCACCCCGTGATGTTTTTCTCACTCCTACTAGTGAATGTAATGTAACACACACCCATACAATGCGCACCACCCCGTGATGTTTTTCTCACTCCTACTAGTGAATGTAATGTAACACACACCCATACAATGCGCACGGCCCCGTGATGTTTTTCTCACTCCTATAGTGAATGTAAGGTAACACACACCCATACAATGTGCACCACCCCGTGATGTTTTTCTCACTCCTACTAGTGAATGTAATGTAACACACACCCATACAATGCGCAGCACCCCGTGATGTTTTTCTCACTCCTACTAGTGAATGTAATGTAACACACACCCATACAATGCGCACCACCCCGTGTTTTTCTCACTCCTACTAGTGAATGTAATGTAACACACACACCCGTACAATGCGCACCACCCCGTGATGTTTTTCTCACTCCTAGTAGTGAATGTAATGTAACACACACCCATACAATGCGCACCACCCCGTGATGTTTTTCTCACTCGTACTAGTGAATGTAATGTAACTCACACCCATACAATGCGCACCAGCCCGTGATGTTTTTCTCAATCCTACTAGTGAATGTAATGTAAAACACACCCATACAAGGCGCACCACCCCGTGATGTTTTTCTCACTCCTACTAGTGAATCTAATGTAACACACACCCATACAAGGCGCACCACCCCGTGATGTTTTTCTCACTCCTACTAGTGAATGTAATGTAACACACACCCATACAAGGCGCACCACCCCGTGATGTTTTTCTCACTCCTACTAGTGAATGTAATGTAACACACACCCATACAAGGCGCACCACCCCGTGATGTTTTTCTCACTCCTACTAGTGAATCTAATGTAACACACACCCATACAATGCGCACCACCCCGTGATGTTTTTCTCACTCCTACTAGTGAATGTAATGTAACACACACCCATACAATGCGCACCACCCCGTGATGTTTTTCTCACTCCTACTAGTGAATGTAATGTAACACACACCCATACAATGCGCACCACCCCGTTATGTTTTTCTCACTCCTACTAGTAAATGCAATGTAACACACACCCTAACAATGCGCACCACCCCGTGATGTTTTTCTCACTCCTACTAGTGAATGTAATGTAACACACACCCATACAATGCGCACCACCCCGTGATGTTTTTCTCACTCCTACTAGTGGATGTAAAGTAACACACACCCATACAATGCGCACCACCCCGTGATGTTTTTCTCACTCCTACTAGTGATTGTAATGTAACACACACCCATACAATGAGCACCACCCCGTGATGTTTTTCTCACTCCTACTAGTGAATGTAATGTAACACACACCCATACAATGCGCACCACCCCGTGATGTTTTTCTCACTCCTACTAGTGAATGTAATGTAACACACACCCATACAATGTGCACCACCCCGTGATGTTTTTCTCACTCCTACTAGTGAATGTAATGTAACGCACACCCATACAATGCGCACCACCCCGTGATGTTTTTCTCACTCCTACTAGTGAATGTAATGTAACGCACACCCATACAATGCGCACCACCCCGTGATGTTTTTCTCACTCCTACTAGTGAATGAAATGTAACACACACCCATACAATGCGCACCACCCCGTGATGTTTTTCTCACTCCTACTAGTGATTGTAATGTAACACACACCCATACAATGCGCACCACCCCGTGATGTTTTTCTCACTCCTACTAGTGAATGTAATGTAACACACACCCATACAATGCGCACCACCCCGTGATGTTTTTCTCACTCCTACTAGTGAATCTAATGTAACACACACCCATACAATGCGCACCACCCCGTGATGTTTTTCTCACTCCTACTAGAGAATCTAATGTAACACACACCCATACAATGCGCACCACCCCGTGATGTTTTTCTCACTCCTACTAGTGAGTCTAATGTAACACACACCCATACAATGCGCACCACCCCGTGATGTTTTTCTCACTCCTACTAGTGAATGTAATGTAAAACACACCCATACAAGGCGCACCACCCCGTGATGTTTTTCTCACTCCTACTAGTGAATCTAATGTAACACACACCCATACAAGGCGCACCACCCCGTGATGTTTTTCTCACTCCTACTAGTGAATGTAATGTAACACACACCCATACAAGGCGCACCACCCCGTGATGTTTTTCTCACTCCTACTATTGAATGTAATGTAACACACACCCATACAAGGCGCACCACCCCGTGATGTTTTTCTCACTCCTACTAGTGAATCTAATGTAACACACACCTTTACAATGCGCACCACCCCGTGATGTTTTTCTCACTCCTACTAGTGAATGTAATGTAACACACACCCATACAATGCGCACCACCCCGTGATGTTTTTCTCACTCCTACTAGTGAATGTAATGTAACACACACCCATACAATGCGCACCACCCCGTGATGTTTTTCTCACTCCTACTAGTAAATGTAATGTAACACACACCCTAACAATGCGCACCACCCCGTGATGTTTTTCTCACTCCTACTAGTGAATGTAATGTAACACACACCCATACAATGCGCACCACCCCGTGATGTTTTTCTCACTCCTACTAGTGAATGTAATGTAACACACACCCATACAATGCGCACCACCCCGTGATGTTTTTCTCACTCCTACTAGTGAATGTAATGTAACACACACCCATACAATGCGCACCACCCCGTGATGTTTTTCTCACTCCTACTAGTGAATGTAATGTAACGCACACCCATACAATGCGCACCACCCCGTGATGTTTTTCTCACTCCTACTAGTGAATGTAATGTAACGCACACCCATACAATGCGCACCACCCCGTGATGTTTTTCTCACTCCTACTAGTGAATGTAATGTAACACACACCCATACAATGCGCACCACCCCGTGATGTTTTTCTCACTCCTACTAGTGATTGTAATGTAACACACACCCATACAATGCGCACCACCCCGTGATGTTTTTCTCACTCCTACTAGTGAATGTAATGTAACACACACCCATACAATGCGCACCACCCCGTGATGTTTTTCTCACTCCTACTAGTGAATCTAATGTAACACACACCCATACAATGCGCACCACCCCGTGATGTTTTTCTCACTCCTACTATAGAATCTAATGTAACACACACCCATACAATGCGCACCACCCCGTGATGATTATCTCACTCCTACTAATGAGTCTAATGTAACACACACCCATAAAATGCGCACCACCCCGTGATGTTTTTCTCACTCCTACTAGTGAATGTAATGTAACACACACCCATACAATGCGCACCACCCCGTGATGTTTTTCTCACTCCTACTAGTGAATCTAATGTAACACACACCCTTACAATGCGCACCACCCCGTGATGTTTTTCTCACTCCTACTAGTGAATGTAATGTGAGACACACCCATACAATGCGCACCACCCCGTGAGGTTTTTCTCACTCCTACTAGTGAATGTAATGTAACACACACCCATACAATGCGCACCACCCCGTGATGTTTTTCTCACTCCTACTAGTGAATGTAATGTAACACACACCCATACAATGCGCACCACCCCGTGATGTTTTTCTCACTCCTACTAGTGAATGTAATGTAACACACACCCATACAATGCGCACCACCCCGTGATGTTTTTCTCACTCCTACTAGTGAATGTAATGTAACACACACCCATACAATGCGCACCACCCCGTGATATTTTTCTCACTCCTACTAGTGTATGTAATGTAACACACACCCATACAATGCGCACCACCCCGTGATGTTTTTCTCACTCCTACTAGTGAATGTAATGTAACACACACCCATACAATGCGCACCACCCCGTGATGTTTTTCTCACTCCTACTAGTGAATGTAATGTAACACACACCCATACAATGCGCACCACCCCGTGATGTTTTTCTCACTCCTACTAGTGAATGTAATGTAACACACACCCATACAATGCGCACCACCCCGTGATGTTTTTCTCACTCCTACTAGTGAATCTAATGTAACACACACCCATACAAAGCGCAACACCCCGTGATGTTTTTCTCACTAATACTAGTGAATGTAATGTAACACACACCAATACAAGGCGCACCACCCCGTGATGTTTTTCTCACTCCTACTAGTGAATGTAATGTAACACACACCCATACAATGCGCACCACCCCGTGATGTTTTTCTCACTCCTACTAGTGAATGTAATGTAACACAAAGCCATACAATGCGCACCACCCCGTGATGTTTTTCTCACTCCTACTAGTGATTGTAATGTAACACACACCCATACAATGCGCACCACCCCGTGATGTTTTTCTCACTCCTACTAGTGAATGTAATGTAACACACACCCATACAATGCGCACCACCCCGTGATGTTTTTCTCACTCCTACTAGTGAATGTAATGTAACACACACCCATACAATGCGCACCACCCCGTGATGTTTTTCTCACTCCTACTAGTGAATGTAATGTAACACACACCCATACAATGCGCACCACCCCGTGAGGTTTTTCTCACTCCTACTAGTGAATCTAATGTAACACACACCCATACAATGCGCACCACCCCGTGATGTTTTTCTCACTCCTACTAGTGAATGTAATGTAACACACACCCATACAATGCGCACCACCCCGTGATGTTTTTCTCACTCCTACTAGTGATTGTAATGTAACACACACCCATACAATGCGCACCACCCCGTGATGTTTTTCTCACTCCTACTAGTGAATGTAATGTAACACACACCCATACAATGCGCACCACCCCGTGATGTTTTTCTCACTCCTACTAGTGAATCTAATGTAACACACACCCATACAATGCGCACCACCCCGTGATGTTTTTCTCACTCCTACTAGTGAATGTAATGTAACACACACCCATAAAATGCGCACAACCCGTGATGTTTTTCTCACTCCTACTAGAGAATCTAATGTAACACACACCCATACAATGCGCACCACCCCGTGATGTTTTTCTCACTCCTACTAGTGAGTCTAATGTAACACACACCCATACAATGCGCACCACCCCGTGATGATTTTCTCACTCCTACTAGTGAATGTAATGTAACACACACCCATACAATGCGCACCACCCCGTGATGTTTTTCTCACTCCTACTAGTGAATCTAATGTAACACACACCCATACAATGCGCACCACCCCGTGATGTTTTTCTCACTCCTATTAGTGAATGTAATGTAACACACACCCATACAATGCGCACCACCCCGTGATGTTTTTCTCACTCCTATAGTGAATGTAATGTAACACACACCCATACATTGCGCACCACCCCGTGATGTTTTTCTCACTCCTACTAGTGAATGTAATGTAACACACACCCATACAATGCGCACCACCCCGTGATGTTTTTCTCACTCCTACTAGTGAATCTAATGTAACACACACCCATACAAGGCGCACCACCCCGTGATGTTTTTCTCACTCCTACTAGTGAATGTAATGTAACACACACCCATACAAGGCGCACCACCCCGTGATGTTTTTCTCACTCCTACTAGTGAATGTAATGTAACACACACCCATACAATGCGCACCACCCCGTGATGTTTTTCTCACTCCTACTAGTGAATGTAATGTAACACACACCCATACAATGCGCACCACCCCGTGATGTTTTTCTCATTCCTACTAGTGAATGTAATGTAACACACACCCATACAATGCGCACCACCCCGTGATGTTTTTCTCACTCCTACTAGTGAATCTAATGTAACACACACCCATACAAGGTGCACCACCCCGTGATGTTTTTCTCACTCCTACTAGTGAATGTAATGTAACACACACCCATACAAGGCGCACCACCCCGTGATGTTTTTCTCACTCCTACTAGTGAATGTAATGTAACACACACCCATACAATGCGCACCACCCCGTGATGTTTTTCTCACTAATAGTAATGAATGTAATGTAACACAGACCCATACAATGCGCACCACCCCGTGATGTTTTTCTCACTCCTACTAGTGAATCTAATGTAACACACACCCAAACAATGCGCACCACCTTCGATGTTTTTCAGAAACCTATCCTACATTGCCACTGCATGTTCCCTGACCTCCCCATGCTGACCAACCCGCGGTGCATTTCTCCATCCTACATTGCCACTAACTGCCTATCCTAATTCAGACCCTCCGATTCACACCACCCCGTGATGTTTTTCTCACTCCTAGTAGTGAATGTAATGTAACACACACCCATACATTGCGCACCACCGCGTGATGTTTTTCTCACTCCTACTAGTGAATGTAATGTAACACACACCCATACAATGCGCACCACCCCGTGATGTTTTTCTCACTCCTACTAGTGAATCTAATGTAACACACACCCATACAAGGCGCACCACCCCGTGATGTTTTTCTCACTCCTACTAGTGAATGTAATGTAACACACACCCATACAAGGCGCACCACCCCGTGATGTATTTCTCACTCCTACTAGTGAATGTAATGTAACACACACCCATACAATGCGCACCACCCCGTGATGTTTTTCTCACTCCTACTAGTGAATGTAATGTAACACACACCCATACAATGCGCACCACCCCGTGATGTTTTTCTCATTCCTACTAGTGAATGTAATGTAACACACACCCATACCATGCGCACCACCCCGTGATGTTTTTCTCACTCCTACTAGTGAATCTAATGTAACACACACCCATACAAGGTGCACCACCCCGTGATGTTTTTCTCACTCCTACTAGTGAATGTAATGTAACACACACCCATACAAGGCGCACCACCCCGTGATGTTTTTCTCACTCCTACTAGTGAATGTAATGTAACACGCACCCATACAATGCGCACCACCACGTGATGTTTTTCTCACTAATAGTAATGAATGTAATGTAACACAGACCCATACAATCCGCACCACCCCGTGATGTTTTTCTCACTCCTACTAGTGAATCTAATGTAACACACACCCAAACAATGCGCACCACCTTCGATGTTTTTCAGAAACCTATCCTACATTGCCACTGCATGTTCCCTGACCTCCCCATGCTGACCAACCCGCGGTGCATTTCTCCATCCTACATTGCCACTAACTGCCTATCCTAAATCAGACCCTCCGATTCACACCACCCCGTGATGTTTTTCTCACTCCTAGTAGTGAATGTAATGTAACACACACCCATACAATGCGCACCACCCCGTGATGTTTTTCTCACTCCTACTAGTGAATGTAATGTAACACACACCCATAAAATGCGCACCACCCCGTGATGTTTTTCTCACTCCTACTAGTGAATGTAATGTAACACACACCCATACAATGCGAACCACCCCGTGATGTTTTTCTCATTACTACTAGTGAATGTAATGTAACACACACCCATACAATGCGCACCACCCCGTGATGTTTTTCTCACTCCTACTAGTGAATCTAATGTAACACACACCCATACAATGCGCACCATCCCGTGATGTTTTTCTCACTCCTACTAGTGAATGTAATGTAACACACACCAATACAATGCGCACCACCCCGTGATGTTTTTCTCACGCCTACTAGTGAATCTAATGTAACACACACCCATACAATGCGCACCACCCCGCGATGTTTTTCAGAAACCTATCCTATATTGCCACTGCATGTTCCCTGACCTCCCCATGCTGACCACCCCGCGGTCCTTTTCTCCATCCTACATTGCCACTCACTGCCTATCCTAATTCAGACCCTCGGATTCACACCACCCCGTGATGTTTTTCTCACTCCTAGTAGTGAATGTAATGTAACACACACCCATACAATGCGCACCACCCCGTGATGTTTTTCTCACTCCTACTAGTGAATCTAATGTAACACACACCCATACAATGCGCACCACCCCGTGATGTTTTTCTCACTCCTATTAGTGAATGTAATGTAACACACACCCATACAATGCGCACGACCCCGTGATGTTTTTCTCACTCCTATAGTGAATGTAATGTAACACACACCCATACATTGCGTACCACCCCGTGATGTTTTTCTCACTCCTACTAGTGAATGTAATGTAACACACACCCATACAATGCGCACCACCCCGTGATGTTTTTCTCACTCCTACTAGTGAATCTAATGTAACACACACCCATACAAGGCGCACCACCCCGTGATGTTTTTCTCACTCCTACTAGTGAATGTAATGTAACACACACCCATACAATGCGCACCACCCCGTGATGTTTTTCTCACTCCTACTAGTGAATGTAATGTAACACACACCCATACAATGCGCACCACCCCGTGATGTTTTTCTCATTCCTACTAGTGAATGTAATGTAACACACACCCTAACAATGCGCACCACCCCGTGATGTTTTTCTCACTCCTACTAGTGAATCTAATGTAACACACACCCATACAAGGTGCACCACCCCGTGATGTTTTTCTCACTCCTACTAGTGAATGTAATGTAACACACACCCATACAAGGCGCACCACCCCGTGATGTTTTTCTCACTCCTACTAGTGAATGTAATGTAACACACACCCATACAATGCGCACCACCCCGTGATGTTTTTCTCACTAATAGTAATGAATGTAATGTAACACAGACCCATACAATGCGCACCACCCCGTGATGTTTTTCTCACTCCTACTAGTGAATCTAATGTAACACACACCCAAACAATGCGCACCACCTTCGATGTTTTTCAGAAACCTATCCTACATTGCCACTGCATGTTCCCTGACCTCCCCATGCTGACCAACCCGCGGTGCATTTCTCCATCCTACATTGCCACTAACTGCCTATCCTAATTCAGACCCTCCGATTCACACCACCCCGTGATGTTTTTCTCACTCCTACTAGTGAATGTAATGTAAGACACACCCATACAATGCGCACCACCCCGTGATGTTTTTCTCACTCCTACTAGTGAATGTAATGTAACACACACCCATACTATGCGCACCACCCCGTGATGTTTTTCTCACTCCTACTAGTGAATCTAATGTACACACACCGATACAATGCGCACCACCCCGTGATGTTTTTCTCACTCCTACTAGTGAATGTAATGTAACACACACCCATACAATGCGCACCACTCCGTGATGTTTTTCTCACTCCTACTAGTGAATCTAATGTAACACACTCATACAATGCGCACCACCCCGTGATATTTTTCTCACTCCTACTAGTGAATCTAATGTAACACACACCCATACAATGCGCACCACCCCGTGATGTTTTTCTCACTCCTACTAGTGAATGTAATGTAACACACACCCATACAATGCGCACCACCCCGTGATGTTTTTCTCACTCCTACTAGTGAATCTAATGTAACACACACCCATAAAATGCGCACCACCCCGTGATGTTTTTCTCACTCCTACTAGTGAATGTAATGTAACACACACCCATACAATGCGCACCAGCCCGTGATGTTTTTCTCACTCCTACTAGTGAATGTAATGTAACACACACCCATACAATGCGCACCAGCCCGTGATGTTTTTCTCACTCCTACTAGTGAATGTAATGTAACACACACCCATACAATGCGCACCACCCCGTGATGTTTTTCTCACTCCTACTAGTGAATGTAATGTAAAACACACCCATACAATGCGCACCACCCCATGATGTTTTTCTCACTCCTACTAGTGAATCTAATGTAACACACAGCCATACAATGCGCACCACCCCGTGTTTTTCTCACTCCTACTAGTGAATGTAATGTAACACACACCCATACAATGCGCACCACCCCGTGATGTTTTTCTCACTCCTACTAGTGAATGTAATGTAACACACACCCATACAATGCGCACCACCCTGTGATGTTTTTCTCACTCCTACTAGTGAATGTACTGTAACACACACCCATACAATGCGCACCACCCCGTGATGTTTTCCTCACTCCTACTAGTGAATCTAATGTAACACACACCCATACAATGCGCACCACCCCGTGATGTTTTTCTCACTCCTACTAGTGAATGTAATGTAACACACACCCATACAAGGCGCACCACCCCATGATGTTTTTCTCACTCCTACTAGTGAATCTAATGTAACACACAGCCATACAATGCGCACCACCCCGTGTTTTTCTCACTCCTACTAGTGAATGTAATGTAACACACACCCATACAATGCGCACCACCCCGTGATGTTTTTCTCACTCCTACTAGTGAATGTAATGTAACACACACCCATACAATGCGCACCACCCCGTGATGTTTTTCTCACTCCTACTAGTGAATGTAATGTAACACACACCCATACAATGCGCACCACCCCGTGATGTTTTTCTCACTCCTACTAGTGAATGTAATGTAACACACAGCCATACAATGCGCACCACCCCGTGATGTTTTTCTCACTTCTACTAGTGAATGTAATGTAACACACACCCATACAATGCGCACCACCCCGTGATGTTTTTCTCACTCCTACTAGTGAATGTAATGTAACACACACCCATACAATGCGCACCACCCCGTGATGTTTTTCTCACTCCTACTAGTGAATCTAATGTAACACACACCCATACAATGCGCACCACCCCGTGATGTTTTTCTCACTCCTACTAGTGAATCTAATGTAACACACACCCATAGAAGGCGCACCACCCCGTGATGTTTTTCTCACTCCTACTAGTGAATGTAATGTAACACACACCCATACAATGCGCACCACCCCGTGATGTTTTTCTCACTCCTACTAGTGAATCTAATGTAACACACACCCATACAATGCGCACCACCCCGTGATGTTTTTCTCACTCCTACTAGTGAATCTAATGTAACACACACTCATACAATGCGCACAACCCCGTGATGTTTTTCTCACTCCTACTAGTGAATCTATTGTAACACACACCCATACAATGCGCACGAACACGCGATGTTTTTCAGAAACCTATCCTACATTGCCACTGCATGTTCCCTGACCTCCCCATGCTGACCAGCCCGCGGTGCTTTTCTCAATCCTACCTTGCCACTCCCTGCCTATTCTAATTCAGACCCTCCGATTCACACCACCCCGTGATGTTTTTCTCACTCCTACTAGTGAATGTAATGTAACACACACCCATACAATGCGCACCACCCCGTGATGTTTTTCTCACTCCTACTAGTGCATGTAATGTAACACACACCCATACAATGCGCACCACCCCGTGATGTTTTTCTCACTCCTACTAGTGAATGTAATGTAACACACACCCATACAATGCGCACCACCCCGTGATGTTTTTCTCACTCCTACTAGTGAATGTAATGTAACACACACCCATACAATGCGCACGACCCCGTGATGTTTTTCTCACTCCTACTAGTGAATGTAATGTAACACACACCCATACAATGCGCACCACCCCGTGATGTTTTTCTCACTCCTACTAGTGAATGTAATGTAACACACACCCATACAATGCGCACCACCCCATGATGTTTTTCTCACTCCTACTAGTCAACATAATGTAACACACACCCATACAATGCGCACCACCCCGTGATGTTTTTCTCACTCCTACTAGTTAATGTAATGTAACACACACCCATACAATGCGCACCACCCCGTGATGTTTTTCTCACTCCTACTAGTGAATGTAATGTAACACACACCCATACAATGCGCACCACCCCGTGTTTTTCTCACTCATACTAGTGAAAGTAATGTAAAACACACCCATACAAAGCGCACCACCCCGTGATGTTTTTCTCACTCCTACTAGTGAATGTAATGTAACACACACCCATACAATGCGCACCACCCCGTGATGTTTTTCTCACTCCTACTAGTGAATGTAATGTAACACACACCCATACAATGCGCACCACCCCGTGATGTTTTTCTCACTCCTACTAGTGAATGTAATGTAACACACACCCATACAATGCGCACCAGCCCGTGATGTTTTTCTCACTCCTACTAGTGAATCTAATGTAACACACACCCAAACAATGCGCACCACCCGGCGATGTTTTTCAGAAACCTATCCTACATTGCCACTGCATGTTCCCTGACCTCCCCATGCTGACCAGCCCGCGGTGCTTTTCTCCATCCTACATTGCCACTAACTGCCTATCCTAATTCAGACCCTCCGATTCACACCACCCCGTGATGTTTTTCTCACTCCTAGTAGTGAATGTAATGTAACACACACCCAAACAATGCGCACCACCCCGTGATGTTTTTCTCACTCCTACTAGTGAATGTAATGTAACACACACCCATGCAATGCGCACCACCCCGTGATGTTTTTCTCACTCCTACTAGTGAATGTAATGTAACACACACCCATACAATGCGAACCACCCCGTGATGTTTTTCTCATTCCTACTAGTGAATGTAATGTAACACACACCCATACAATGCGCACCACCCCGTGATGTTTTTCTCACTCCTACTAGTGAATGTAATGTAACACACACCCATACAATGCGCACCACCGCGTGATGTTTTTCTCACTCCTACTAGTGAATGTAATGTAACACACACCCATACAATGCGCACCACCCCGTGATGTTTTTCTCACTCCTACTAGTGAATGTAATGTAACACACACCCATACAATGAGCACCACCCCGTGATGTTTTTCTCACTCCTACTAGTGAATCTAATGTAACACACACCCATACAATGCGCACCACCCCGTGATGTTTTTCTCACTCCTACTAGTGAATGTAATGTAACACACACCAATACAATGCGCACCACCCCGTGATGTTTTTCTCACGCCTACTAGTGAATCTAATGTAACACACACCCATACAATGCGCACCACCCCGCGATGTTTTTCAGAAACCTATCCTATATTGCCACTGCATGTTCCCTGACCTCCCCATGCTGACCACCCCGCGGTCCTTTTCTCCATCCTACATTGCCACTCACTGCCTATCCTAATTCAGACCCTCGGATTCACACCACCCCGTGATGTTTTTCTCACTCCTAGTAGTGAATGTAATGTAACACACACCCATACAATGCGCACCACCCCGTGATGTTTTTCTCACTCCTACTAGTGAATCTAATGTAACACACACCCATACAATGCGCACCACCCCGTGATGTTTTTCTCACTCCTATTAGTGAATGTAATGTAACACACACCCATACAATGCGCACGACCCCGTGATGTTTTTCTCACTCCTATAGTGAATGTAATGTAACACACACCCATACATTGCGTACCACCCCGTGATGTTTTTCTCACTCCTACTAGTGAATGTAATGTAACACACACCCATACAATGCGCACCACCCCGTGATGTTTTTCTCACTCCTACTAGTGAATCTAATGTAACACACACCCATACAAGGCGCACCACCCCGTGATGTTTTTCTCACTCCTACTAGTGAATGTAATGTAACACACACCCATACAATGCGCACCACCCCGTGATGTTTTTCTCACTCCTACTAGTGAATGTAATGTAACACACACCCATACAATGCGCACCACCCCGTGATGTTTTTCTCATTCCTACTAGTGAATGTAATGTAACACACACCCTAACAATGCGCACCACCCCGTGATGTTTTTCTCACTCCTACTAGTGAATCTAATGTAACACACACCCATACAAGGTGCACCACCCCGTGATGTTTTTCTCACTCCTACTAGTGAATGTAATGTAACACACACCCATACAAGGCGCACCACCCCGTGATGTTTTTCTCACTCCTACTAGTGAATGTAATGTAACACACACCCATACAATGCGCACCACCCCGTGATGTTTTTCTCACTAATAGTAATGAATGTAATGTAACACAGACCCATACAATGCGCACCACCCCGTGATGTTTTTCTCACTCCTACTAGTGAATCTAATGTAACACACACCCAAACAATGCGCACCACCTTCGATGTTTTTCAGAAACCTATCCTACATTGCCACTGCATGTTCCCTGACCTCCCCATGCTGACCAACCCGCGGTGCATTTCTCCATCCTACATTGCCACTAACTGCCTATCCTAATTCAGACCCTCCGATTCACACCACCCCGTGATGTTTTTCTCACTCCTACTAGTGAATGTAATGTAAGACACACCCATACAATGCGCACCACCCCGTGATGTTTTTCTCACTCCTACTAGTGAATGTAATGTAACACACACCCATACTATGCGCACCACCCCGTGATGTTTTTCTCACTCCTACTAGTGAATCTAATGTACACACACCGATACAATGCGCACCACCCCATGATGTTTTTCTCACTCCTACTAGTGAATGTAATGTAACACACACCCATACAATGCGCACCACTCCGTGATGTTTTTCTCACTCCTACTAGTGAATCTAATGTAACACACTCATACAATGCGCACCACCCCGTGATATTTTTCTCACTCCTACTAGTGAATCTAATGTAACACACACCCATACAATGCGCACCACCCCGTGATGTTTTTCTCACTCCTACTAGTGAATGTAATGTAACACACACCCATACAATGCGCACCACCCCGTGATGTTTTTCTCACTCCTACTAGTGAATCTAATGTAACACACACCCATAAAATGCGCACCACCCCGTGATGTTTTTCTCACTCCTACTAGTGAATGTAATGTAACACACACCCATACAATGCGCACCAGCCCGTGATGTTTTTCTCACTCCTACTAGTGAATGTAATGTAACACACACCCATACAATGCGCACCAGCCCGTGATGTTTTTCTCACTCCTACTAGTGAATGTAATGTAACACACACCCATACAATGCGCACCACCCCGTGATGTTTTTCTCACTCCTACTAGTGAATGTAATGTAAAACACACCCATACAATGCGCACCACCCCATGATGTTTTTCTCACTCCTACTAGTGAATCTAATGTAACACACAGCCATACAATGCGCACCACCCCGTGTTTTTCTCACTCCTACTAGTGAATGTAATGTAACACACACCCATACAATGCGCACCACCCCGTGATGTTTTTCTCACTCCTACTAGTGAATGTAATGTAACACACACCCATACAATGCGCACCACCCTGTGATGTTTTTCTCACTCCTACTAGTGAATGTACTGTAACACACATCCATACAATGCGCACCACCCCGTGATGTTTTCCTCACTCCTACTAGTGAATCTAATGTAACACACACCCATACAATGCGCACCACCCCGTGATGTTTTTCTCACTCCTACTAGTTTATGTAATGTAACACACACCCATACAAGGCGCACCACCCCATGATGTTTTTCTCACTCCTACTAGTGAATCTAATGTAACACACAGCCATACAATGCGAACCACCCCGTGTTTTTCTCACTCCTACTAGTGAATGTAATGTAACACACACCCATACAATGCGCACCACCCCGTGATGTTTTTCTCACTCCTACTAGTGAATGTAATGTAACACACACCCATACAATGCGCACCACCCCGTGATGTTTTTCTCACTCCTACTAGTGAATGTAATGTAACACACACCCATACAATGCGCACCACCCCGTGATGTTTTTCTCACTCCTACTAGTGAATGTAATGTAACACACACCCATACAATGCGCACCACCCCGTGATGTTTTTCTCACTCCTACTAGTGAATGTAATGTAACACACACCCATACAATGCGCACCACCCCGTGATGTTTTTCTCACTCCTACTAGTGAATGTAATGTAACACACACCCATACAATGCGCACCACCCCGTGATGTTTTTCTCACTCCTACTAGTGAATCTAATGTAACACACACCCATACAATGCGCACCACCCCGTGATGTTTTTCTCACTCCTACTAGTGAATCTAATGTAACACACACCCATAGAAGGCGCACCACCCCGTGATGTTTTTCTCACTCCTACTAGTGAATGTAATGTAACACACACCCATACAATGCGCACCACCCCGTGATGTTTTTCTCACTCCTACTAGTGAATCTAATGTAACACACACCCATACAATGCGCACCACCCCGTGATGTTTTTCTCACTCCTACTAGTGAATCTAATGTAACACACACTCATACAATGCGCACAACCCCGTGATGTTTTTCTCACTCCTACTAGTGAATCTATTGTAACACACACCCATACAATGCGCACGAACACGCGATGTTTTTCAGAAACCTATCCTACATTGCCACTGCATGTTCCCTGACCTCCCCATGCTGACCAGCCCGCGGTGCTTTTCTCAATCCTACCTTGCCACTCCCTGCCTATTCTAATTCAGACCCTCCGATTCACACCACCCCGTGATGTTTTTCTCACTCCTACTAGTGAATGTAATGTAACACACACCCATACAATGCGCACCACCCCGTGATGTTTTTCTCACTCCTACTAGTGCATGTAATGTAACACACACCCATACAATGCGCACCACCCCGTGATGTTTTTCTCACTCCTACTAGTGAATGTAATGTAACACACACCCATACAATGCGCACCACCCCGTGATGTTTTTCTCACTCCTACTAGTGAATGTAATGTAACACACACCCATACAATGCGCACGACCCCGTGATGTTTTTCTCACTCCTACTAGTGAATGTAATGTAACACACACCCATACAATGCGCACCACCCCGTGATGTTTTTCTCACTCCTACTAGTGAATGTAATGTAACACACACCCATACAATGCGCACCACCCCATGATGTTTTTCTCACTCCTACTAGTCAACATAATGTAACACACACCCATACAATGCGCACCACCCCGTGATGTTTTTCTCACTCCTACTAGTTAATGTAATGTAACACACACCCATACAATGCGCACCACCCCGTGATGTTTTTCTCACTCCTACTAGTGAATGTAATGTAACACACACCCATACAATGCGCACCACCCCGTGTTTTTCTCACTCATACTAGTGAAAGTAATGTAAAACACACCCATACAAAGCGCACCACCCCGTGATGTTTTTCTCACTCCTACTAGTGAATGTAATGTAACACACACCCATACAATGCGCACCACCCCGTGATGTTTTTCTCACTCCTACTAGTGAATGTAATGTAACACACACCCATACAATGCGCACCACCCCGTGATGTTTTTCTCACTCCTACTAGTGAATGTAATGTAACACACACCCATACAATGCGCACCAGCCCGTGATGTTTTTCTCACTCCTACTAGTGAATCTAATGTAACACACACCCAAACAATGCGCACCACCCGGCGATGTTTTTCAGAAACCTATCCTACATTGCCACTGCATGTTCCCTGACCTCCCCATGCTGACCAGCCCGCGGTGCTTTTCTCCATCCTACATTGCCACTAACTGCCTATCCTAATTCAGACCCTCCGATTCACACCACCCCGTGATGTTTTTCTCACTCCTAGTAGTGAATGTAATGTAACACACACCCAAACAATGCGCACCACCCCGTGATGTTTTTCTCACTCCTACTAGTGAATGTAATGTAACACACACCCATGCAATGCGCACCACCCCGTGATGTTTTTCTCACTCCTACTAGTGAATGTAATGTAACACACACCCATACAATGCGAACCACCCCGTGATGTTTTTCTCATTCCTACTAGTGAATGTAATGTAACACACACCCATACAATGCGCACCACCCCGTGATGTTTTTCTCACTCCTACTAGTGAATGTAATGTAACACACACCCATACAATGCGCACCACCGCGTGATGTTTTTCTCACTCCTACTAGTGAATGTAATGTAACACACACCCATACAATGCGCACCACCCCGTGATGTTTTTCTCACTCCTACTAGTGAATGTAATGTAACACACACCCATACAATGAGCACCACCCCGTGATGTTTTTCTCACTCCTACTAGTGAATCTAATGTAACACACACCCATACAATGCGCACCACCCCGTGATGTTTTTCTCACTCCTACTAGTGAATGTAATGTAACACACACCAATACAATGCGCACCACCCCGTGATGTTTTTCTCACGCCTACTAGTGAATCTAATGTAACACACACCCATACAATGCGCACCACCCCGCGATGTTTTTCAGAAACCTATCCTATATTGCCACTGCATGTTCCCTGACCTCCCCATGCTGACCACCCCGCGGTCCTTTTCTCCATCCTACATTGCCACTCACTGCCTATCCTAATTCAGACCCTCGGATTCACACCACCCCGTGATGTTTTTCTCACTCCTAGTAGTGAATGTAATGTAACACACACCCATACAATGCGCACCACCCCGTGATGTTTTTCTCACTCCTACTAGTGAATCTAATGTAACACACACCCATACAATGCGCACCACCCCGTGATGTTTTTCTCACTCCTATTAGTGAATGTAATGTAACACACACCCATACAATGCGCACGACCCCGTGATGTTTTTCTCACTCCTATAGTGAATGTAATGTAACACACACCCATACATTGCGTACCACCCCGTGATGTTTTTCTCACTCCTACTAGTGAATGTAATGTAACACACACCCATACAATGCGCACCACCCCGTGATGTTTTTCTCACTCCTACTAGTGAATCTAATGTAACACACACCCATACAAGGCGCACCACCCCGTGATGTTTTTCTCACTCCTACTAGTGAATGTAATGTAACACACACCCATACAATGCGCACCACCCCGTGATGTTTTTCTCACTCCTACTAGTGAATGTAATGTAACACACACCCATACAATGCGCATCACCCCGTGATGTTTTTCTCATTCCTACTAGTGAATGTAATGTAACACACACCCTAACAATGCGCACCACCCCGTGATGTTTTTCTCACTCCTACTAGTGAATCTAATGTAACACACACCCATACAAGGTGCACCACCCCGTGATGTTTTTCTCACTCCTACTAGTGAATGTAATGTAACACACACCCATACAAGGCGCACCACCCCGTGATGTTTTTCTCACTCCTACTAGTGAATGTAATGTAACACACACCCATACAATGCGCACCACCCCGTGATGTTTTTCTCACTAATAGTAATGAATGTAATGTAACACAGACCCATACAATGCGCACCACCCCGTGATGTTTTTCTCACTCCTACTAGTGAATCTAATGTAACACACACCCAAACAATGCGCACCACCTTCGATGTTTTTCAGAAACCTATCCTACATTGCCACTGCATGTTCCCTGACCTCCCCATGCTGACCAACCCGCGGTGCATTTCTCCATCCTACATTGCCACTAACTGCCTATCCTAATTCAGACCCTCCGATTCACACCACCCCGTGATGTTTTTCTCACTCCTACTAGTGAATGTAATGTAAGACACACCCATACAATGCGCACCACCCCGTGATGTTTTTCTCACTCCTACTAGTGAATGTAATGTAACACACACCCATACTATGCGCACCACCCCGTGATGTTTTTCTCACTCCTACTAGTGAATCTAATGTACACACACCGATACAATGCGCACCACCCCATGATGTTTTTCTCACTCCTACTAGTGAATGTAATGTAACACACACCCATACAATGCGCACCACTCCGTGATGTTTTTCTCACTCCTACTAGTGAATCTAATGTAACACACTCATACAATGCGCACCACCCCGTGATATTTTTCTCACTCCTACTAGTGAATCTAATGTAACACACACCCATACAATGCGCACCACCCCGTGATGTTTTTCTCACTCCTACTAGTGAATGTAATGTAACACACACCCATACAATGCGCACCACCCCGTGATGTTTTTCTCACTCCTACTAGTGAATCTAATGTAACACACACCCATAAAATGCGCACCACCCCGTGATGTTTTTCTCACTCCTACTAGTGAATGTAATGTAACACACACCCATACAATGCGCACCAGCCCGTGATGTTTTTCTCACTCCTACTAGTGAATGTAATGTAACACACACCCATACAATGCGCACCAGCCCGTGATGTTTTTCTCACTCCTACTAGTGAATGTAATGTAACACACACCCATACAATGCGCACCACCCCGTGATGTTTTTCTCACTCCTACTAGTGAATGTAATGTAAAACACACCCATACAATGCGCACCACCCCATGATGTTTTTCTCACTCCTACTAGTGAATCTAATGTAACACACAGCCATACAATGCGCACCACCCCGTGTTTTTCTCACTCCTACTAGTGAATGTAATGTAACACACACCCATACAATGCGCACCACCCCGTGATGTTTTTCTCACTCCTACTAGTGAATGTAATGTAACACACACCCATACAATGCGCACCACCCTGTGATGTTTTTCTCACTCCTACTAGTGAATGTACTGTAACACACATCCATACAATGCGCACCACCCCGTGATGTTTTCCTCACTCCTACTAGTGAATCTAATGTAACACACACCCATACAATGCGCACCACCCCGTGATGTTTTTCTCACTCCTACTAGTTTATGTAATGTAACACACACCCATACAAGGCGCACCACCCCATGATGTTTTTCTCACTCCTACTAGTGAATCTAATGTAACACACAGCCATACAATGCGAACCACCCCGTGTTTTTCTCACTCCTACTAGTGAATGTAATGTAACACACACCCATACAATGCGCACCACCCCGTGATGTTTTTCTCACTCCTACTAGTGAATGTAATGTAACACACACCCATACAATGCGCACCACCCCGTGATGTTTTTCTCACTCCTACTAGTGAATGTAATGTAACACACACCCATACAATGCGCACCACCCCGTGATGTTTTTCTCACTCCTACTAGTGAATGTAATGTAACACACACCCATACAATGCGCACCACCCCGTGATGTTTTTCTCACTCCTACTAGTGAATGTAATGTAACACACACCCATACAATGCGCACCACCCCGTGATGTTTTTCTCACTCCTACTAGTGAATGTAATGTAACACACACCCATACAATGCGCACCACCCCGTGATGTTTTTCTCACTCCTACTAGTGAATCTAATGTAACACACACCCATACAATGCGCACCACCCCGTGATGTTTTTCTCACTCCTACTAGTGAATCTAATGTAACACACACCCATAGAAGGCGCACCACCCCGTGATGTTTTTCTCACTCCTACTAGTGAATGTAATGTAACACACACCCATACAATGCGCACCACCCCGTGATGTTTTTCTCACTCCTACTAGTGAATCTAATGTAACACACACCCATACAATGCGCACCACCCCGTGATGTTTTTCTCACTCCTACTAGTGAATCTAATGTAACACACACTCATACAATGCGCACAACCCCGTGATGTTTTTCTCACTCCTACTAGTGAATCTATTGTAACACACACCCATACAATGCGCACGAACACGCGATGTTTTTCAGAAACCTATCCTACATTGCCACTGCATGTTCCCTGACCTCCCCATGCTGACCAGCCCGCGGTGCTTTTCTCAATCCTACCTTGCCACTCCCTGCCTATTCTAATTCAGACCCTCCGATTCACACCACCCCGTGATGTTTTTCTCACTCCTACTAGTGAATGTAATGTAACACACACCCATACAATGCGCACCACCCCGTGATGTTTTTCTCACTCCTACTAGTGCATGTAATGTAACACACACCCATACAATGCGCACCACCCCGTGATGTTTTTCTCACTCCTACTAGTGAATGTAATGTAACACACACCCATACAATGCGCACCACCCCGTGATGTTTTTCTCACTCCTACTAGTGAATGTAATGTAACACACACCCATACAATGCGCACGACCCCGTGATGTTTTTCTCACTCCTACTAGTGAATGAAATGTAACACACACCCATACAATGCGCACCACCCCGTGATGTTTTTCTCACTCCTACTAGTGAATGTAATGTAACACACACCCATACAATGCGCACCACCCCATGATGTTTTTCTCACTCCTACTAGTCAACATATTGTAACACACACCCATACAATGCGCACCACCCCGTGATGTTTTTCTCACTCCTACTAGTTAATGTAATGTAACACACACCCATACAATGCGCACCACCCCGTGATGTTTTTCTCACTCCTACTAGTGAATGTAATGTAACACACACCCATACAATGCGCACCACCCCGTGTTTTTCTCACTCATACTAGTGAAAGTAATGTAAAACACACCCATACAAAGCGCACCACCCCGTGATGTTTTTCTCACTCCTACTAGTGAATGTAATGTAACACACACCCATACAATGCGCACCACCCCGTGATGTTTTTCTCACTCCTACTAGTGAATGTAATGTAACACACACCCATACAATGCGCACCACCCCGTGATGTTTTTCTCACTCCTACTAGTGAATGTAATGTAACACACACCCATACAATGCGCACAAGCCCGTGATGTTTTTCTCACTCCTACTAGTGAATCTAATGTAACACACACCCAAACAATGCGCACCACCCGGCGATGTTTTTCAGAAACCTATCCTACATTGCCACTGCATGTTCCCTGACCTCCCCATGCTGACCAGCCCGCGGTGCTTTTCTCCATCCTACATTGCCACTAACTGCCTATCCTAATTCAGACCCTCCGATTCACACCACCCCGTGATGTTTTTCTCACTCCTAGTAGTGAATGTAATGTAACACACACCCAAACAATGCGCACCACCCCGTGATGTTTTTCTCACTCCTACTAGTGAATGTAATGTAACACACACCCATGCAATGCGCACCACCCCGTGATGTTTTTCTCACTCCTACTAGTGAATGTAATGTAACACACACCCATACAATGCGAACCACCCCGTGATGTTTTTCTCATTCCTACTAGTGAATGTAATGTAACACACACCCATACAATGCGCACCACCCCGTGATGTTTTTCTCACTCCTACTAGTGAATGTAATGTAACACACACCCATACAATGCGCACCACCGCGTGATGTTTTTCTCACTCCTACTAGTGAATGTAATGTAACACACACCCATACAATGCGCACCACCCCGTGATGTTTTTCTCACTCCTACTAGTGAATGTAATGTAACACACACCCATACAATGAGCACCACCCCGTGATGTTTTTCTCACTCCTACTAGTGAATCTAATGTAACACACACCCATACAATGCGCACCACCCCGTGATGTTTTTCTCACTCCTACTAGTGAATGTAATGTAACACACACCCATACAATGCGCACCACCCCGTGATGTTTTTCTCACTCCTACTAGTGAATGTAATGTAACACACACCCATACAATGCGCACCACCCCGTGATGTTTTTCTCACTCCTACTAGTGAATGTAATGTAACACACACCCATACAATGCGCACCACCCCGTGATGTTTTTCTCACTCCTACTAGTGAATGTAATGTAACACACACCCATACAATGCGCACCACCCCGTGTTTTTCTCACTCCTACTAGTGAAAGTAATGTAAAACACACCCATACAATGCGCACCACCCCGTGATGTTTTTCTCACTCCAACTAGTGAATCTAATGTAACACACACCCATACAAGGCGCACCACCCCGTGATGTTTTTCTCACTCCTACTAGTGAATCTAATGTAACACACACCCATACAATGCGCACCACCCCGTGATGTTTTTCTCACTCCTACTAGTGAATCTAATGTAACACACACCCATACAATGCGCACCACCCCGTGATGTTTTTCTCACTCCTACTAGTGAATGTAATGTAACACACACCCATACAATGCGCACCACCCCGTGATGTTTTTCTCACTCCTACTAGTGAATGTAATGTAACACACACCAATACAATGCGCACCACCCCGTGATGTTTTTCTCACTCCTACTAGTGAATGTAATGTAACACACACCCATACAATGCGCACCACCCCGTGATGTTTTTCTCACTCCTACTAGTGAATGTAATGTAACACACACCCATACAATGCGCACCACCCCGTGATGTTTTTCTCACTCCTACTAGTGGATGTAATGTAACACACACCCATACAATGCGCACCACCCCGTGATGTTTTTCTCACTCCTACTAGTGGATGTAATGTAACACACACCCATACAATGCGCACGACCCCGTGATGTTTTTCTCACTCCTACTAGTGGATGTAATGTAACACACACCCATACAATGCGCACCACCCCGTGATGTTTTTCTTACTCCTACTAGTGGATGTAATGTAACACACACCCATACAATGCGCACCACCCCGTGATGTTTTTCTCACTCCTACTAGTGATTGTAATGTAACACACACCCATACAATGCGCACCACCCCGTGATGTTTTTCTCACTCCTACTAGTGGATGTAATGTAACACACACCCATACAATGCGCACCACCCCGTGATGTTTTTCTCACTCCTACTAGTGGATGTAATGTAACACAAACTCATACAATGCGCACCACCCCGTGATGTTTTTCTCACTCCTACTAGTGGATGTAATGTAACACACACCCATACAATGCGCACCACCCCGTGATGTTTTTCTCACTCCTACTAGTGATTGTAATGTAACACACACCCATATAATGCGCACCACCCCGTGATGTTTTTCTCACTCCTACTAGTGAATGTAATGTAACACACACCCATACAATGCGCACCACCCCGTGATGTTTTTCTCACTCCTACTAGTGAATGTAATGTAACACACACCCATACAATGCGCACCACCCCGTGATGTTTTTCTCACTCCTACTAGTGAATCTAATGTAACACACACCCATACAATGCGCACGACCCCGTGATGTTTTTCTCACTCCTACTAGTGAATCTAATGTAACACACACCCATACAATGCGCACCAGCCCGTGATGTTTTTCTCACTCCTACTAGTGAATCTAATGTAACACACACCCATACAATGCGCACCACCACGTGATGTTTTTCTCACTCCTACTAGTGAATGTAATGTAACACACACCCATACAATGCGCACCACCCCGTGATGTTTTTCTCACTCCTACTAGTGAATATAATGTAACACACACCCATACAATGCGCACCACCCCGTGATGTTTTTCTCAGTCCTACTAGTGAATGAAATGTAACACACACCCATACAATGCGCACCACCCCGTGATGTTTTTCTCACTCCTACTAGTGAATGTAATGTAACACACACCCATACAATGCGCACCACCCCGTGATGTTTTTCTCACTCCTACTAGTGGATGTAATGTAACACACACTCATACAATGCGCACCACCCCGTGATGTTTTTCTCACTCCTACTAGTGGATGTAATGTAACACACACCCATACAATGCGCACCACCCCGTGATGTTTTTCTCACTCCTACTAGTGATTGTAATGTAACACACACCCATATAATGCGCACCACCCCGTGATGTTTTTCTCACTCCTACTAGTGAATGTAATGTAACACACACCCATACAATGCGCACCACCCCGTGATGTTTTTCTCACTCCTACTAGTGAATATAATGTAACACACACCCATACAATGCGCACCACCACGTGATGTTTTTCTCAGTCCTACTAGTGAATGAAATGTAACACACACCCATACAATGCGCACCACCCCGTGATGTTTTTCTCACTCCTACTAGTGAATGTAATGTAACACACACCAATACAAGGCGCACCACCCCGTGATGTTTTTCTCACTCCTACTAGTGAATGTAATGTAACACACACCCATACAATGCGCACCACCCCGTGATGTTTTTCTCACTCCTACTAGTGAATCTAATGTAACACACACCCATACAATGCGCACCACCCCGTGAGGTTTTTCTCACTCCTACTAGTGTATCTAATGTAACACACACCCATACAATGCGCACCTCCCCGTGATGTTTTTCTCACTCCTACTAGTGAATGTAATGTAAAACACACCCATACAATGCGCACCACCCCGTGATGTTTTTCTCACTCCGACTAGTGAATCTAATGTAACACACAACCATACAATGCGCACCACCCCGTGATGTTTTTCTCACTCCTACTAGTGAATAAAATGTAACACACACCCATACAATGCGCACCACCCCCTGATGTTTTTCTCACTCCTACTAGTGAATGTAATGTAACACACACCCATACAATGCGCACCACCGCGTGATGTTTTTCTCACTCCTACTAGTGAATGAAATGTAACACACACACATACAATGCGCACCACCCCCTGATGTTTTTCTCACTCCTACTAGTGAATGTAATGTAACACACACCCATACAATGCGCACCACCCCGTGAGGTTTTTCTCACTCCTACTAGTGAATGTAATGTAACACACACCCATACAATGCGCACCTCCCCGTGATGTTTTTCTCACTCCTACTAGTGCATGTAATGTAACACACACCCATACAATGCGCACCACCCCGTGATGTTTTTCTCACTCCTACTAGTGAATGTAATGTAACACACACCCATACAATGCGCACCACCCCGTGATGTTTTTCTCACTCCTACTAGTGAATGTAATGTAACACACACCAATACAATGCGCACCACCCCGTGATGTTTTTCTCACTCCTACTAGTGAATGTAATGTAACACACACCCATACAATGCGCACCACCCCGTGATGTTTTTCTCACTCCTACTAGTGAATCTAATGTAACACACACCCATACAATGCGCACCACCCCGTGAGGTTTTTCTCACTCCTAGTAGTGAATGTAATGTAACACACACCCATACAATGCGCACCACCCCGTGATGTTTTTCTCACTCCTACTAGTGAATGTAATGTAACTCACACCCATACAATGCGCACCACCCCGTGTTTTTCTCACTCCTACTAGTGAAAGTAATGTAAAACACACCCATACAATGCGCACCACCCCGTGATGTTTTTCTCACTCCGACTAGTGAATCTAATGTAACACACACCCATACAAGGCGCACCACCCCGTGATGTTTTTCTCACTCCTACTAGTGAATCTAATGTAACACACACCCATACAATGCGCACCACCCCGTGAGGTTTTTATCACTCCTACTATTGAATGTAATGTAACACACACCCATACAATGCGCACCACCCCGTGAGGTTTTTCTCACTCCTACTAGTGAATGTAATGTGAAACACACCCATACAATGCGCACCACCCCGTGATGTTTTTCTCACTCCTACTAGTGAATGTAATGTAACACACACCCATACAAATCGCACCACCCCTTGATGTTTTTCTCAGTCCTACTAGTGAATATAATCTAAAACACACCCATACAATGCGCACCACCCCGTGATGTTTTTCTCACTCCTACTAGTGAATGAAATGTAACACACACCCATACAATGCGCACCACCCCCTGATGTTTTTCTCACTCCTACTAATGAATGTAATGTAACACACACCCATACAATGCGCACCACCCCGTGATGTTTTCCTCACTCCTACTAGTGAATGTAATGTAACACACACCCATACAATGCGCACCTCCCCGTGATGTTTTTCTCACTCCTACTAGTGAATGTAATGTAACACACACCCATACAATGCGCACCACCCCGTGATGTTTTTCTCACTCCTACTAGTGAATGTAATGTAACACACACCCATACAATGCGCACCACCCCGTGATGTTTTTCTCACTCCTACTAGTGAATGTAATGTAACACACACCAATACAAGGCGCACCACCCTGTGATGTTTTTCTCACTCCTACTAGTGAATGTAATGTAACACACACCCATACAATGCGCACCACCCCGTGATGTTTTTCTCACTCCTACTAGTGAATCTAATGTAACACACACCCATACAATGCGCACCACCCCGTGAGGTTTTTCTCACTCCTACTAGTGAATGTAATGTAACACACACCCATACAATGCGCACCACCCCGTGATGTTTTTCTCACTCCTACTAGTGAATGTAATGTAACACACACCCATACAAGGCGCACCACCCCATGATGTTTTTCTCACTCCTACTAGTGAATCTAATGTAACACACAGCCATACAATGCGCACCACCCCGTGTTTTTCTCACTCCTACTAGTGAATGTAATGTAACACACACCCATACAATGCGCACCACCCCGTGATGTTTTTCTCACTCCTACTAGTGAATGTAATGTAACACACACCCATACAATGCGCACCACCCCGTGATGTTTTTCTCACTCCTACTAGTGAATGTAATGTAACACACACCCATACAATGCGCACCACCCCGTGATGTTTTTCTCACTCCTACTAGTGAATGTAATGTAACACAAACCCATACAATGCGCACCACCCCGTGATGTTTTTCTCACTCCTACTAGTGAATGTAATGTAACACACACCCATACAATGCGCACCACCCCGTGATGTTTTTCTCACTCCTACTAGTGAATGTAATGTAACACACACCCATACAATGCGCACCACCCCGTGATGTTTTTCTCACTCCTACTAGTGAATGTAATGTAACACACACCCATACAATGCGCACCACCCCGTGATGTTTTTCTCACTCCTACTAGTGAATCTAATGTAACACACACCCATAGAAGGCGCACCACCCCGTGATGTTTTTCTCACTCCTACTAGTGAATGTAATGTAACACACACCCATACAATGCGCACCACCCCGTGATGTTTTTCTCACTCCTACTAGTGAATCTAATGTAACACACACCCATACAATGCGCACCACCCCGTGATGTTTTTTCACTCCTACTAGTGAATCTAATGTAACACACACTCATACAATGCGCACAACCCCGTGATGTTTTTCTCACTCCTACTAGTGAATCTATTGTAACACACACCCATACAATGCGCACGAACACGCGATGTTTTTCAGAAACCTATCCTACATTGCCACTGCATGTTCCCTGACCTCCCCATGCTGACCAGCCCGCGGTGCTTTTCTCAATCCTACCTTGCCACTCCCTGCCTATTCTAATTCAGACCCTCCGATTCACACCACCCCGTGATGTTTTTCTCACTCCTACTAGTGAATGTAATGTAACACACACCCATACAATGCGCACCACCCCGTGATGTTTTTCTCACTCCTACTAGTGCATGTAATGTAACACACACCCATACAATGCGCACCACCCCGTGATGTTTTTCTCACTCCTACTAGTGAATGTAATGTAACACACACCCATACAATGCGCACCACCCCGTGATGTTTTTCTCACTCCTACTAGTGAATGTAATGTAACACACACCCATACAATGCGCACGACCCCATGATGTTTTTCTCACTCCTACTAGTGAATGTAATGTAACACACACCCATACAATGCGCACCACCCCGTGATGTTTTTCTCACTCCTACTAGTGAATGTAATGTAACACACACCCATACAATGCGCACCACCCCATGATGTTTTTCTCACTCCTACTAGTCAACATAATGTAACACACACCCATACAATGCGCACCACCCCGTGATGTTTTTCTCACTCCTACTAGTTAATGTAATGTAACACACACCCATACAATGCGCACCACCCCGTGATGTTTTTCTCACTCCTACTAGTGAATGTAATGTAACACACACCCATACAATGCGCACCACCCCGTGTTTTTCTCACTCATACTAGTGAAAGTAATGTAAAACACACCCATACAAAGCGCACCACCCCGTGATGTTTTTCTCACTCCTACTAGTGAATGTAATGTAACACACACCCATACAATGCGCACCACCCCGTGATGTTTTTCTCACTCCTACTAGTGAATGTAATGTAACACACACCCATACAATGCGCACCACCCCGTGATGTTTTTCTCACTCCTACTAGTGAATGTAATGTAACACACACCCATACAATGCGCACCACCCCGTGATGTTTTTCTCACTCCTACTAGTGAATCTAATGTAACACACACCCAAACAATGCGCACCACCCGGCGATGTTTTTCAGAAACCTATCCTACATTGCCACTGCATGTTCCCTGACCTCCCCATGCTGACCAGCCCGCGGTGCTTTTCTCCATCCTACATTGCCACTAACTGCCTATCCTAATTCAGACCCTCCGATTCACACCACCCCGTGATGTTTTTCTCACTCCTAGTAGTGAATGTAATGTAACACACACCCAAACAATGCGCACCACCCCGTGATGTTTTTCTCACTCCTACTAGTGAATGTAATGTAACACACACCCATGCAATGCGCACCACCCCGTGATGTTTTTCTCACTCCTACTAGTGAATGTAATGTAACACACACCCATACAATGCGAACCACCCCGTGATGTTTTTCTCATTCCTACTAGTGAATGTAATGTAACACACACCCATACAATGCGCACCACCCCGTGATGTTTTTCTCACTCCTACTAGTGAATGTAATGTAACACACACCCATACAATGCGCACCACCCCGTGATGTTTTTCTCACTCCTACTAGTGAATGTAATGTAACACACACCCATACAATGCGCACCACCCCGTGATGATTTTCTCAGTCCTACTAGTGAATGAAATGTAACACACACCCATACAATGCGCACCACCCCCAGATGTTTTTCTCACTCCTACTAGTGAATGTAATGTAACACACACCCATACAATGCGCACCACCCCGTGATGTTTTTCTCACTCCTACTAGTGAATGTAATGTAACACACACCCATACAATGCGCACCTCCCCGTGATGTTTTTCTCACTCCTACTAGTGAATGTAATGTAACACACACCCATACAATGCGCACCACCCCGTGATGTTTTTCTCACTCCTACTAGTGAATGTAATGTAACACACACCCATACAATGCGCACCACCCCGTGATGTTTTTCTCACTCCTACTAGTGAATGTAATGTAACACACACCAATACAAGGCGCACCACCCCGTGATGTTTTTCCCACTCCTACTAGTGAATGTAATGTAACACACACCCATACAATGCGCACCACCCCGTGATGTTTTTCTCACTCCTACTAGTGAATCTAATGTAACACACACCCATACAATGCGCACCACCCCGTGAGGTTTTTCTCACTCCTACTAGTGTATCTAATGTAACACACACCCATACAATGCGCACCTCCCCGTGATGTTTTTCTCACTCCTACTAGTGAATGTAATGTAAAACACACCCATACAATGCGCACCACCCCGTGATGTTTTTCTCACTCCGACTAGTGAATCTAATGTAACACACAACCATACAATGCGCACCACCCCGTGATGTTTTTCTCACTCCTACTAGTGAATGAAATGTAACACACACCCATACAATGCGCACCACCCCGTGATGTTTTTCTCACTCCTACTAGTGAATGTAATGTAACACACACCCATACAATGCGCACCACCCCGTGATGTTTTTCTCACTCCTACTAGTGAATGGAATGTAACACACACCCATACAATGCGCACCACCCCGTGATGTTTTTCTCACTCCTACTAGTGAATGTAATGTAACACACACCCATACAATGCGCACCACCCCGTGATGTTTTACTCACTCCTACTAGTGAATGTAATGTAACACACACCCATACAATGCGCACCACCCCGTGATGTTTTTCTCACTCCTACTAGTGAATGTAATGTAACACACACCCATACAATGCGCACCACCCCGTGATGTTTTTCTCACTCCTACTAGTGAATGAAATGTAACACACACCCATACAATGCGCACCACCCCCTGATGTTTTTCTCACTCCTACTAGTGAATGTAATGTAACACACACCCATACAATGCGCACCACCCCGTGAGGTTTTTCTCACTCCTACTAGTGAATGTAATGTAACACACACCCATACAATGCGCACCTCCCCGTGATGTTTTTCTCACTCCTACTAGTGCATGTAATGTAACACACACCCATACAATGCGCACCACCCCGTGATGTTTTTCTCACTCCTACTAGTGAATGTAATGTAACACACACCCATACAATGCGCACCACCCCGTGATGTTTTTCTCACTCCTACTAGTGAATGTAATGTAACACACACCAATACAATGCGCACCACCCCGTGATGTTTTTCTCACTCCTACTAGTGAATGTAATGTAACACACACCCATACAATGCGCACCACCCCGTGATGTTTTTCTCACTCCTACTAGTGAATCTAATGTAACACACACCCATACAATGCGCACCACCCCGTGAGGTTTTTCTCACTCCTAGTAGTGAATGTAATGTAACACACACCCATACAATGCGCACCACCCCGTGATGTTTTTCTCACTCCTACTAGTGAATGTAATGTAACACACACCCATACAATGCGCACAACCCCGTGTTTTTCTCACTCCTACTAGTGAAAGTAATGTAAAACACACCCATACAATGCGCACCACCCCGTGATGTTTTTCTCACTCCGACTAGTGAATCTAATGTAACACACACCCATACAAGGCGCACCACCCCGTGATGTTTTTCTCACTCCTACTAGTGAATCTAATGTAACACACACCCATACAATGCGCACCACCCCGTGAGGTTTTTATCACTCCTACTATTGAATGTAATGTAACACACACCCATACAATGCGCACCACCCCGTGAGGTTTTTCTCACTCCTACTAGTGAATGTAATGTGAAACACACCCATACAATGCGCACCACCCCGTGATGTTTTTCTCACTCCTACTAGTGAATGTAATGTAACACACACCCATACAAATCGCACCACCCCGTGATGTTTTTCTCACTCCTACTAGTGAATGTAATGTAACACACACCCATACAATGCGCACCACCCCGTGATGTTTTTCTCACTCCTACTAGTGAATGTAATGTAACACACACCAATACAATGCGCACCACCCCGTGATGTTTTTCTCACTCCTACTAGTGAATGTAATGTAACACACACCCATACAATGCGCACCACCCCGTGATGTTTTTCTCACTCCTACTAGTGAATGTAATGTAACACACACCCATACAATGCGCACCTCCCCTTGATGTTTTTCTCACTCCTACTAGTGAATGTAATGTAACACACACCCATACAATGCGCACCACCCCGTGATGTTTTTCTCACTCCTACTAGTGAATGTAATGTAACACACACCCATACAATGCGCACCACCCCGTGATGTTTTTCTCACTCCTACTAGTGAATGTAATGTAACACACACCAATACAAGGCGCACCACCCTGTGATGTTTTTCTCACTCCTACTAGTGAATGTAATGTAACACACACCCATACAATGCGCACCACCCCGTGATGTTTTTCTCACTCCTACTAGTGAATCTAATGTAACACACACCCATACAATGCGCACCACCCCGTGAGGTTTTTCTCACTCCTAATAGTGAATGTAATGTAACACACACCCATACAATGCGCACCACCCCGTGATGTTTTTCTCACTCCTACTAGTGAATGTAATGTAACACACACCCATACAAGGCGCACCACCCCATGATGTTTTTCTCACTCCTACTAGTGAATCTAATGTAACACACAGCCATACAATGCGCACCACCCCGTGTTTTTCTCACTCCTACTAGTGAATGTAATGTAACACACACCCATACAATGCGCACCACCCCGTGATGTTTTTCTCACTCCTACTAGTGAATGTAATGTAACACACACCCATACAATGCGCACCACCCCGTGATGTTTTTCTCACTCCTACTATTGAATGTAATGTAACACACACCCATACAATGCGCACCACCCCGTGATGTTTTTCTCACTCCTACTAGTGAATGTAATGTAACACACACCCATACAATGCGCACCACCCCGTGATGTTTTTCTCACTCCTACTAGTGAATGTAATGTAACACACACCCATACAATGCGCACCACCCCGTGATGTTTTTCTCACTCCTACTAGTGAATGTAATGTAACACACACCCATACAATGCGCACCACCCCGTGATGTTTTTCTCACTCCTACTAGTGAATCTAATGTAACACACACCCATACAATGCGCACCACCCCGTGATGTTTTTCTCACTCCTACTAGTGAATCTAATGTAACACACACCCATAGAAGGCGCACCACCCCGTGATGTTTTTCTCACTCCTACTAGTGAATGTAATGTAACACACACCCATACAATGCGCACCACCCCGTGATGTTTTTCTCACTCCTACTAGTGAATCTAATGTAACACACACCCATACAATGCGCACCACCCCGTGATGTTTTTCTCACTCCTACTAGTGAATCTAATGTAACACACACTCATACAATGCGCACAACCCCGTGATGTTTTTCTCACTCCTACTAGTGAATCTATTGTAACACACACCCATACAATGCGCATGAACACGCGATGTTTTTCAGAAACCTATCCTACATTGCCACTGCATGTTCCCTGACCTCCCCATGCTGACCAGCCCGCGGTGCTTTTCTCAATCCTACCTTGCCACTCCCTGCCTATTCTAATTCAGACCCTCCGATTCACAACACCCCGTGATGTTTTTCTCACTCCTACTAGTGAATGTAATGTAACACACACCCATACAATGCGCACCACCCCGTGATGTTTTTCTCACTCCTACTAGTGCATGTAATGTAACACACACCCATACAATGCGCACCACCCCGTGATGTTTTTCTCACTCCTACTAGTGAATGTAATGTAACACACACCCATACAATGCGCACCACCCCGTGATGTTTTTCTCACTCCTACTAGTGAATGTAATGTAACACACACCCATACAATGCGCACGACCCCATGATGTTTTTCTCACTCCTACTAGTGAATGTAATGTAACACACACCCATACAATGCGCACCACCCCGTGATGTTTTTCTCACTCCTACTAGTGAATGTAATGTAACACACACCCATACAATGCGCACCACCCCATGATGTTTTTCTCACTCCTACTAGTCAACATAATGTAACACACACCCATACAATGCGCACCACCCCCTGATGTTTTTCTCACTCCTACTAGTGAATGTAATGTAACACACACCCATACAAGGCGCACCACCCCGTGATGTTTTTCTCACTCCTACTAGTGCATGTAAAGTAACACACACCCATACAATGCGCACCACCCCGTGATGTTTTTCTCACTCCTACTAGTGAATATAATGTAACACACACCCATACAATGCGCACCACCCCCTGATGTTTTTCTCACTCCTACTAGTGAATGTAATGTAACACACACCCATACAAGGCGCACCACCCCGTGATGTTTTTCTCACTCCTACTAGTGCATGTAAAGTAACACACACCCATACAAGGCGCACCACCCCGTGATGTTTTTCTCACTCCTACTAGTGAATGTAATGTAACACACACCCATACAATGCGCACCACCCCGTGAAGTTTTTCTCACTCCTACTAGTGAATGTAATGTAACACACACCCATACAATGCGCACCACCCCGTGAGGTTTTTCTCACTCCTACTAGTGAATCTAATGTAACACACACCCATACAATGCGCACCACCCCGTGAGGTTTTTCTCACTCCTACTATTGAATGTAATGTAACACACACCCATACAGTGCGCACCACCCCGTGAGGTGTTTCTCACTCCTACTAGTGAATGTAATGTAAAACACACCCATACAATGCGCACCACCCCGTGATGTTTTTCTCACTCCTAGTAGTGAATGTAATGTAACATACACCCATACAATGCGCACCACTCCGTGATGTTTTTCTCACTAATAGTAGTGAATGTAATGTAACACAGACCCATACAATGCGCACCACCCCGTGATGTTTTTCTCACTCCTACTAGTGAATCTAATGTAACACACACCCAAACAATGCGCACCACCCCGCGATGTTTTTCAGAAACCTATCCTACATTGCCACTGCATGTTCCCTGACCTCCCCATGCTGACCAGCCCGCGGTGCTTTTCTCCATCCTACATTGCCACTAACTGCCTATCCTAATTCAGACCCTCCGATTCACACCACCCCGTGATGTTTTTCTCACTCCTACTAGTGAATGTAATGTAACACACACCCAAACAATGCGCACCACCCCGTGATGTTTTTCTCACTCCTACTAGTGAATGTAATATAACACACACCCATACAATGCGCACCACCCCGTGATGTTTTTCTCACTCCTACTAGTGAATCTAATGTAACACACACCCATACAATGCGCACCACCCCGTTATGTTTTTCTCACTCCTACTAGTGATTGTAATGTAACACACACCCAAACAATGCTTACCACCCCGTGATGTTTTTCTCACTCCTACTAGTGAATGTAATGTAACACACACCCATACAATGCGCACCACCCCGTGATGTTTTTCTCACTCCTACTAGTGAATGTAATGTAACACACACCCATACAATGCGAACCACCCCGTGATGTTTTTCTCATTCCTACTAGTGAATGTAATGTACACACACCCATACAATGCGCACCACCCCGTGATGTTTTTCTCACTCCTACTAGTGAATCTAATGTAACACACACCCATACAATGCGCACCACCCCGTGATGTTTTTCTCACTCCTACTAGTGATTGTATTGTAACACACACCAGTACAATGCGCACCAGCCCGTGATGTTTTTCTCACTCCTACTAGTGAATCTAATGTAACACACACCCATACAATGCGCACGAACACGCGATGTTTTTCAGAAACCTATCCTACATTGCCACTGCATGTTCCGTGACCTCCCCATGCTGAGCACCCCGCGGTGCTTTTCTCCATCCTACATTGCCACTCACTGCCTATTCTAATTCAGACCCTCCGATTCACACCACCCCGTGATGTTTTTCTCACTCCTACTAGTGAATGTAATGTTACACACACCCATACAATGCGCACCACCCCTTGATGTTTTTCTCACTCCTACTAGTGAATGTAATGTAACACACACCCATACAATGCGCACCACCCCGTGATGTTTTTCTCACTCCTACTAGTGAATGTAATGTAACACACACCCATACAATGCGCACCACCCCGTGATGTTTTTCTCACTCCTACTAGTGAATGTAATGTAACACACACCCATACAATGCGCACCACCCCGTGATGTTTTTCTCACTCCTACTAGTGAATGTAATGTAACACACACCCATACAATGCGCACCACCCTGTGATGTTTTTCTCACTCCTACTAGTGAATGTAATGTAACACACACCCATACAATGCGCACCACCCCGTGATGTTTTTCTCACTCCTACTAGTGAATGTAATGTAACACACACCCATACAATGCGCACCACCCCGTGATGTTTTTCTCACTCCTACTAGTGAATCTAATGTAACACACACCCATACAATGCGCACCACCCCTTGATGTTTTTCTCACTCCTAATAGTGAATGTAATGTAACACACACCCATACAATGCGCACCACCCCGTGATGTTTTTCTCACTCCTACTAGTGAATGTAATGTAACACACACCCATACAATGCGCACCACCCCGTGATGTTTTTCTCACTCCTACTAGTGAATCTAATGTAACACACACCCTTACAATGCGCACGACCACGCGATGTTTTTCAGAAACCTATCCTACATTGCCACTGCATGTTCCCTGACCTCCCCATGCTGACCACCCCGCGGTGCTTTTCTCCATCCTACATTGCCACTCACTGCCTATTCTAATTCAGACCCTCCGATTCACACCACCCCGTGATGTTTTTCTCACTCCTACTAGTGAATGTAATGTTACACACACCCATACAATGCGCACCACCCCGTGATGTTTTTCTCACTCCTACTAGTGAATGTAATGTAACACACACCCATACAATGCGCACCACCCCGTGATGTTTTTCTCACTGCTACTAGTGAATGTAATGTAACACACACCCATACAATGCGCACCACCCCGTGATGTTTTTCTCACTCCTACTAGTGAATGTAATGTAACACACACCCATACAATGCGCACCACCCCGTGATGTTTTTCTCACTCCTACTAGTGAATGTAATATAACACACACCCATACAATGCGCACCACCCCGTGATGTTTTTCTCACTCCTACTAGTGAATCTAATGTAACACACACCCATACAATGCGCACCACCCCGTGATGTTTTTCTCACTCCTACTAGTGAATGTAATGTAATACACACCCATACAATGCGCACCACCCCGTGATGTTTTTCTCACTCCTACTATTGAATCTAATGTAACACACACCCATACAATGCGCACCAGCCCGTGATGTTTTTCTCACACCTACTAGTGAATCTAATGTAACACACACCCATACAATGCGCACCACCACGTGATGTTTTTCTCACTCCTACTAGTGAATGTAATGTAACACACACCCATACAATGTGCACCAGCCCGTGATGTTTTTCTCACTCCTACTAGTGAATGTAATGTAACACACACCCATACAATGCACACCACCCCGTGATGTTTTTCTCACTCCTACTAGTGAATGTAATGTAACACACACCCATACAATGCGCACCACCCCCTGATGTTTCTCTCACTCCTACTAGTGAATGTAATGTAACACACACCCATACAATGCGCACCACCCCGTGATGTTTTTCTCACTCCTACTAGTGAATGTAATGTAACACACACCCATACAATGCGCACCTCCCCGTGATGTTTTTCTCACTCCTACTAGTGAATGAAATGTAACACACACCCATACAATGCGCACCACCCCCAGATGTTTTTCTCACTCCTACTAGTGAATGTAATGTAACACACACCCATACAATGCGCACCACCCCGTGATGTTTTTCTCACTCCTACTAGTGAATGTAATGTAACACACACCCATACAATGCGCACCTCCCCGTGATGTTTTTCTCACTCCTACTAGTGAATGTAATGTAACACACACCCATACAATGCGCACCACCCCGTGATGTTTTTCTCACTCCTACTAGTGAATGTAATGTAACACACACCCATACAATGCGCACCACCCCGTGATGTTTTTCTCACTCCTACTAGTGAATGTAATGTAACACACACCAATACAAGGCGCACCACCCCGTGATGTTTTTCTCACTCCTACTAGTGAATGTAATGTAACACACACCCATACAATGTGCACCACCCCGTGATGTTTTTCTCACTCCTACTAGTGAATCTAATGTAACACACACCCATACAATGCGCACCACCCCGTGATGTTTTTCTCACTCCTACTAGTGAATGTAATGTAACACACACCCATACAATGCGCACCTCCCCGTGATGTTTTTCTCACTCCTACTAGTGAATGTAATGTAACACACACCCATACAATGCGCACCACCCCGTGATGTTTTTCTCACTCCTACTAGTGAATGTAATGTAACACACACCCATACAATGCGCACCACCCCGTGATGTTTTTCTCACTCCTACTAGTGAATGTAATGTAACACACACCAATACAAGGCGCACCACCCCGTGATGTTTTTCTCACTCCTACTAGTGAATGTAATGTAACACACACCCATACAATGTGCACCACCCCGTGATGTTTTTCTCACTCCTACTAGTGAATCTAATGTAACACACACCCATACAATGCGCACCACCCCGTGAGGTTTTTCTCACTCCTACTAGTGAATCTAATGTAACACACACCCATACAATGCGCACAACCCCGTGAGGTTTTTATCACTCCTACTATTGAATGTAATGTAACACACACCCATACAATGCGCACCACCCCGTGAGGTTTTTCTCACTCCTACTAGTGAATGTAATGTTAAACACACCCATACAATGCGCACCACCCCGTGATGTTTTTCTCACTCCTACTAGTGAATGTAATGTAACACACACCCATACAATGCGCACCACCCCTTGATGTTTTTCTCACTCCTACTAGTGAATATAATGTAAAACACACCCATACAATGCGCACCACCCCGTGATGTTTTTCTCACTCCTACTAGTGAATGAAATGTAACACACACCCATACAATGCGCACCACCCCCTGATGTTTTTCTCACTCCTACTAGTGAATGTAATGTAACACACACCCATACAATGCGCACCACCCCGTGATGTTTTTCTCACTCCTACTAGTGAATGTAATGTAACACACACCCATACAATGCGCACCTCCCCGTGATGTTTTTCTCACTCCTACTAGTGAATGTAATGTAACACACACCCATACAATGCGCACCACCCCGTGATGTTTTTCTCACTCCTACTAGTGAATGTAATGTAACACACACCAATACAAGGCGCACCACCCCGTGATGTTTTTCTCACTCCTACTAGTGAATGTAATGTAACACACACCCATACAATGCGCACCACCCCGTGATGTTTTTCTCACTCCTACTAGTGAATCTAATGTAACACACACCCATACAATGCGCACCACCCCGTGAGGTTTTTCTCACTCCTACTAGTGAATCTAATGTAACACACACCCATAAAATGCGCACCACCCCGTGAGGTTTTTCTCACTCCTACTATTGAATGTAATGTAACACACACCCATACAATGCGCACCACCCCGTGAGGTTTTTCTCACTCCTACTAGTGAATGTAATGTAAAACACACCCATACAATGCGCACCACCCCGTGATGTTTTTCTCACTCCTACTAGTGAATGTAATGTAACACACACCCATACAATGCGCACCACCCCGTGATGTTTTTCTCACTCCTACTAGTGAATCTAATGTAACACACACCCATACAATGCGCACCAGCCCGTGATGTTTTTCTCACTCCTACTAGTGAATGTAATGTAACACACACCCATACAATGCGCACCACCACGTGATGTTTTTCTCACTCCTACTAGTGAATGTAATGTAACACACACCCATACAATGCGCACCACCCCGTGATGTTTTTCTCACTCCTACTAGTGAATATAATGTAACACACACCCATACAATGCGCACCACCCCGTGATGTTTTTCTCACTCCTACTAGTGAATGAAATGTAATACACACCCATACAATGCGCACCACCCCCTGATGTTTTTCTCACTCCTACTAGTGAATGTAATGTAACACACACCCATACAATGCGCACCTCCCCGTGATATTTTTCTCACTCCTACTAGTGAATGTAATGTAACACACACCCATACAATGCGCACCACCCCGTGATGTTTTTCTCACTCCTACTAGTGAATATAATGTAACACACACCCATACAATGCGCACCACCCCCTGATGTTTTTCTCACTCCTACTAGTGAATGTAATGTAACACACACCCATACAAGGCGCACCACCCCGTGATGTTTTTCTCACTCCTACTAGTGCATGTAAAGTAACACACACCCATACAAGGCGCACCACCCCGTGATGTTTTTCTCACTCCTACTAGTGAATGTAATGTAACACACACCCATACAATGCGCACCACCCCGTGAAGTTTTTCTCACTCCTACTAGTGAATGTAATGTAACACACACCCATACAATGCGCACCACCCCGTGAGGTTTTTCTCACTCCTACTAGTGAATCTAATGTAACACACACCCATACAATGCGCACCACCCCGTGAGGTTTTTCTCACTCCTACTATTGAATGTAATGTAACACACACCCATACAGTGCGCACCACCCCGTGAGGTGTTTCTCACTCCTACTAGTGAATGTAATGTAAAACACACCCATACAATGCGCACCACCCCGTGATGTTTTTCTCACTCCTAGTAGTGAATGTAATGTAACACACACCCATACAATGCGCACCACTCCGTGATGTTTTTCTCACTAATAGTAGTGAATGTAATGTAACACAGACCCATACAATGCGCACCACCCCGTGATGTTTTTCTCACTCCTACTAGTGAATCTAATGTAACACACACCCAAACAATGCGCACCACCCCGCGATGTTTTTCAGAAACCTATCCTACATTGCCACTGCATGTTCCCTGACCTCCCCATGCTGACCAGCCCGCGGTGCTTTTCTCCATCCTACATTGCCACTAACTGCCTATCCTAATTCAGACCCTCCGATTCACACCACCCCGTGATGTTTTTCTCACTCCTAGTAGTGAATGTAATGTAACACACACCCAAACAATGCGCACCACCCCGTGATGTTTTTCTCACTCCTACTAGTGAATGTAATATAACACACACCCATACAATGCGCACCACCCCGTGATGTTTTTCTCACTCCTACTAGTGAATGTAATGTAACACACACCCATACAATGCGCACCACCCCGTTATGTTTTTCTCACTCCTACTAGTGATTGTAATGTAACACACACCCAAACAATGCTTACCACCCCGTGATGTTTTTCTCACTCCTACTAGTGAATGTAATGTAACACACACCCATACAATGCGCACCACCCCGTGATGTTTTTCTCACTCCTACTAGTGAATGTAATGTAACACACACCCATACAATGCGAACCACCCCGTGATGTTTTTCTCATTCCTACTAGTGAATGTAATGTACACACACCCATACAATGCGCACCACCCCGTGATGTTTTTCTCACTCCTACTAGTGAATCTAATGTAACACACACCCATACAATGCGCACCACCCCGTGATGTTTTTCTCACTCCTACTAGTGATTGTATTGTAACACACACCAGTACAATGCGCACCAGCCCGTGATGTTTTTCTCACTCCTACTAGTGAATCTAATGTAACACACACCCATACAATGCGCACGAACACGCGATGTTTTTCAGAAACCTATCCTACATTGCCACTGCATGTTCCGTGACCTCCCCATGCTGAGCACCCCGCGGTGCTTTTCTCCATCCTACATTGCCTCTCACTGCCTATTCTAATTCAGACCCTCCGATTCACACCACCCCGTGATGTTTTTCTCACTCCTACTAGTGAATGTAATGTTACACACACCCATACAATGCGCACCACCCCTTGATGTTTTTCTCACTCCTACTAGTGAATGTAATGTAACACACACCCATACAATGCGCACCACCCCGTGATGTTTTTCTCACTCCTACTAGTGAATGTAATGTAACACACACCCATACAATGCGCACCACCCCGTGATGTTTTTCTCACTCCTACTAGTGAATGTAATGTAACACACACCCATACAATGCGCACCACCCCGTGATGTTTTTCTCACTCCTACTAGTGAATGTAATGTAACACACACCCATACAATGCGCACCACCCTGTGATGTTTTTCTCACTCCTACTAGTGAATGTAATGTAACACACACCCATACAATGCGCACCACCCCGTGATGTTTTTCTCACTCCTACTAGTGAATGTAATGTAACACACACCCATACAATGCGCACCACCCCGTGATGTTTTTCTCACTCCTACTAGTGAATCTAATGTAACACACACCCATACAATGCGCACCACCCCTTGATGTTTTTCTCACTCCTAATAGTGAATGTAATGTAACACACACAAATACAATGCGCACCACCCCGTGATGTTTTTCTCACTCCTACTAGTGAATGTAATGTAACACACACCCATACAATGCGCACCACCCCGTGATGTTTTTCTCCCTCCTACTAGTGAATCTAATGTAACACACACCCTTACAATGCGCACGACCACGCGATGTTTTTCAGAAACCTATCCTACATTGCCACTGCATGTTCCCTGACCTCCCCATGCTGACCACCCCGCGGTGCTTTTCTCCATCCTACATTGCCACTCACTGCCTATTCTAATTCAGACCCTCCGATTCACACCACCCCGTGATGTTTTTCTCACTCCTACTAGTGAATGTAATGTTACACACACCCATACAATGCGCACCACCCCGTGATGTTTTTCTCACTCCTACTAGTGAATGTAATGTAACACACACCCATACAATGCGCACCACCCCGTGATGTTTTTCTCACTGCTACTAGTGAATGTAATGTAACACACACCCATACAATGCGCACCACCCCGTGATGTTTTTCTCACTCCTACTAGTGAATGTAATGTAACACACACCCATACAATGCGCACCACCCCGTGATGTTTTTCTCACTCCTACTAGTGAATGTAATATAACACACACCCATACAATGCGCACCACCCCGTGATGTTTTTCTCACTCCTACTAGTGAATCTAATGTAACACACACCCATACAATGCGCACCACCCCGTGATGTTTTTCTCACTCCTACTAGTGAATGTAATGTAACACACACCCATACAATGCGCACCACCCCGTGATGTTTTTCTCACTCCTACTATTGAATCTAATGTAACACACACCCATACAATGCGCACCAGCCCGTGATGTTTTTCTCACACCTACTAGTGAATCTAATGTAACACACACCCATACAATGCGCACCACCACGTGATGTTTTTCTCACTCCTACTAGTGAATGTAATGTAACACACACCCATACAATGTGCACCAGCCCGTGATGTTTTTCTCACTCCTACTAGTGAATGTAATGTAACACACACCCATACAATGCACACCACCCCGTGATGTTTTTCTCACTCCTACTAGTGAATGTAATGTAACACACACCCATACAATGCGCACCACCCCCTGATGTTTCTCTCACTCCTACTAGTGAATGTAATGTAACACACACCCATACAATGCGCACCACCCCGTGATGTTTTTCTCACTCCTACTAGTGAATGTAATGTAACACACACCCATACAATGCGCACCTCCCCGTGATGTTTTTCTCACTCCTACTAGTGAATGTAATGTAACACACACCCATACAATGCGCACCACCCCGTGATGTTTTTCTCACTCCTACTAGTGAATGTAATGTAACACACACCCATACAATGCGCACCACCCCGTGATGTTTTTCTCACTCCTAATAGTGAAAGTAATGTAACACACACCCATACAATGCGCACCACCCCGTGATGTTTTTCTCACTCCTACTAGTGAATGTAATGTAACACACACCAATACAATGCGCACCACCCCGTGATGTTTTTCTCACTCCTACTAGTGAATCTAATGTAACACACACCCATACAATGTGCACGAACACGCGATGTTTTTCAGAAACCTATCCTACATTGCCACTGCATGTTCCCTGACCTCCCCATGCTGACCACCCCGCGGTGCTTTTCTCCATCCTACATTGCCACTCACTGCCTATTCTAATTCAGACCCTCCGATTCACACCACCCCGTGATGTTTTTCTCACTCCAACTAGTGAATGTAATGTTACACACACCCATACAATGCGCACCACCCCGTGATGTTTTTCTCACTCCTACTAGTGAATGTAATGTAACACACACCCATACAATGCGCACCACCCCGTGATGTTTTTCTCACTCCTACTAGTGAATGTAATGTAACACACACCCATACAATGCGCACCACCCCGTGATGTTTTTCTCACTCCTACTAGTGAATGTAATGTAACACACACCCATACAATGCGCACCACCCCGTGATGTTTTTCTCACTCCTACTAGTGAATCTAATGTAACACACACCCATACAATGCGCACCACCCCGTGATGTTTTTCTCACTCCTACTAGTGTATGTAATGTAACACACACCCATACAATGCGCACCACCCCGTGATGTTTTTCTCACTCCTACTAGTGAATCTAATGTAACACACACCCATACAATGCGCACCACCCCGTGATGTTTTTCTCACTCCTACTAGTGAATGTAATGTAACACACACCCATACAATGCGCACCACACCGTGATGTTTTTCTCACTCCTACTAGTGGATGCAATGTAACACACACCCATACAATGCGCACCACCCCGTGATGTTTTTCTCACTCCTACTAGTGAATGTAATGTAACACACACCCATACAATGCGCACCACCCCGTGATGTTTTTCTCACTCCTACTAGTGAATGTAATGTAACACACACCCATACAATGCGCACCACCCCGTGATGTTTTTCTCACTCCTACTAGTGAATGTAATGTAACACACACCCATACAATGCGCACCTCCCCGTGATGTTTTTCTCACTCCTACTAGTGAATGTAATGTAACACACACCCATACAATGCGCACCACCCCGTGATGTTTTTCTCACTCCTACTAGTGAATGTAATGTAACACACACCCATACAATGCGCACCACGCCGTGATGTTTTTCTCACTCCTAATAGTGAATGTAATGTAACACACACCCATACAAGGCGCACCACCCCGTGATGTTTTTCTCACTCCTACTAGTGAATGTAATGTAACACACACCCATACAAGGCGCACCACTCCGTGATGTTTTTCTCACTCCTACTAGTGAATGTAATGTAACACACACCCATACAAGGCGCACCACCCCGTGATGTTTTTCTCACTCCTACTAGTGAATCTAATGTAACACACACCCATACAATGCGCACCACCCCGTGAGGTTTTTCTCACTCCTACTAGTGAATGTAATGTAACACACACCCATACAATGCGCACCACCCCGTGATGTTTTTCTCACTAATAGTAGTGAATGTAATGTAACACAGACCCATACAATGCGGACCACCCCGTGACGTTTTTCTCACTCCTAATAGTGAATCTAATGTAACACACACCCAAACAATGCGCACCACTCCGCGATGTTTTTCAGAAACCAATCCTACATTGCCACTGCATGTTCCCTGACCTCCCCATGCTGACCAGCCCGCGGTGCTTTTCTCCATCCTACATTGCCACTAACTGGCTATCCTAATTCAGACCCTCCGATTCACACCACCCCGTGATGTTTTTCTCACTCCTAGTAGTGAATGTAATGTAACACACACCCAAACAATGCGCACCACCCCGTGATGTTTTTCTCACTCCTACTAGTGAATGTAATGTAACACACACCCGTACAATGCGCACCACCCCGTGATGTTTTTCTCACTCCTACTAGTGAATGTAATGTAACACACACCCATACAATGCGCACCACCCTGTGATGTTTTTCTCACTCCTACTAGTGAATGTAATGTAACACACACCCATACAATGCACACCACCCCGTGAAGTTTTTCTCACTCCTAATAGTGTATGTAATGTAACACCCACCCATACAATGCGCACCACCCCGTGATGTTTTTCTTACTCCTACTAGTGAATGGAATGTAACACACACCCATACAATGCGCACCACCCCGTGATGTTTTTCTCACTCCTACTAGTGAATGTAATGTAACACACACCCATACAATGCGCACCACCCCGTGATGTTTTTCTCACACCTACTAGTGAATGTAATGTAACACACACCCATTCAATGCGCACCACCCCGTGATGTTTTTCTCACTCCTACTAGTGAATGTAATGTAACACACACCCATACAATGCGCACCACCCCGTGATGTTTTTCTCACTCCTACTAGTGAATGTAATGTAACACACACCCATACAATGCGCACCACCCCGTGATGTTTTTCTCTCTCCTACTAGTGAATCTAATGTAACACACACCCATACAATGCGCACCACCCCGTGATGTTTTTCTCACTCCTACTAGTGAATGTAATGTAACACACACCCATACAATGCGCACCTCCCCGTGATGTTTTTCTCACTCCTACTAGTGAATGTAATGTAACACACACCCATACAATGCGCACCACCCCGTGATGTTTTTCTCACTCCTACTAGTGAATGTAATGTAACACACACCCATACAATGCGCACCACGCCGTGATGTTTTTCTCACTCCTAATAGTGAATGTAATGTAACACACACCCATACAAGGCGCAGCACCCCGTGATGTTTTTCTCACTCCTACTAGTGAATGTAATGTAACACACACCCATACAAGGCGCACCACTCCGTGATGTTTTTCTCACTCCTACTAGTGAATGTAATGTAACACACACCCATACAAGGCGCACCACCCCGTGATGTTTTTCTCACTCCTACTAGTGAATCTAATGTAACACACACCCATACAATGCGCACCACCCCGTGAGGTTTTTCTCACTCCTACTAGTGAATGTAATGTAACACACACCCATACAATGCGCACCACCCCGTGATGTTTTTCTCACTAATAGTAGTGAATGTAATGTAACACAGACCCATACAATGCGGACCACCCCGTGACGTTTTTCTCACTCCTAATAGTGAATCTAATGTAACACACACCCAAACAATGCGCACCACTCCGCGATGTTTTTCAGAAACCAATCCTACATTGCCACTGCATGTTCCCTGACCTCCCCATGCTGACCAGCCCGCGGTGCTTTTCTCCATCCTACATTGCCACTAACTGGCTATCCTAATTCAGACCCTCCGATTCACACCACCCCGTGATGTTTTTCTCACTCCTAGTAGTGAATGTAATGTAACACACACCCAAACAATGCGCACCACCCCGTGATGTTTTTCTCACTCCTACTAGTGAATGTAATGTAACACACACCCGTACAATGCGCACCACCCCGTGATGTTTTTCTCACTCCTACTAGTGAATGTAATGTAACACACACCCATACAATGCGCACCACCCTGTGATGTTTTTCTCACTCCTACTAGTGAATGTAATGTAACACACACCCATACAATGCACACCACCCCGTGAAGTTTTTCTCACTCCTAATAGTGTATGTAATGTAACACCCACCCATACAATGCGCACCACCCCGTGATGTTTTTCTTACTCCTACTAGTGAATGGAATGTAACACACACCCATACAATGCGCACCACCCCGTGATGTTTTTCTCACTCCTACTAGTGAATGTAATGTAACACACACCCATACAATGCGCACCACCCCGTGATGTTTTTCTCACACCTACTAGTGAATGTAATGTAACACACACCCATTCAATGCGCACCACCCCGTGATGTTTTTCTCACTCCTACTAGTGAATGTAATGTAACACACACCCATACAATGCGCACCACCCCGTGATGTTTTTCTCACTCCTACTAGTTTATGTAATGTAACACACACCCATACAATGCGCACCACCCCGTGATGTTTTTCTCTCTCCTACTAGTGAATCTAATGTAACACACACCCATACAATGCGCACCACCCCGTGATGTTTTTCTCACTCCTACTAGTGAATGTAATGTAACACACACCCATACAATGCGCACCTCCCCGTGATGTTTTTCTCACTCCTACTAGTGAATGTAATGTAACACACACCCATACAATGCGCACCACCCCGTGATGTTTTTCTCACTCCTACTAGTGAATGTAATGTAACACACACCCATACAATGCGCACCACGCCGTGATGTTTTTCTCACTCCTAATAGTGAATGTAATGTCACACACACATACAAGGCGCACCACCCCGTGATGTTTTTCTCACTCCTACTAGTGAATGTAATGTAACACACACCCATACAAGGCGCACCACCCCGTGATGTTTTTCTCACTCCTACTAGTGAATGTAATGTAACACACACCCATACAATGCGCACCACCCCGTGATGTTTTTCTCACTCCTACTAGTGAATCTAATGTAACACACACCCATACAATGCGCACCACCCCGTGAGGTTTTTCTCACTCCTACTAGTGAATGTAATGTAACACACACCCATACAATGCGCACCACCCCGTGATGTTTTTCTCACTAATAGTAGTGAATGTAATGTAACACAGACCCATACAATGCGGACCACCCCGTGACGTTTTTCTCACTCCTAATAGTGAATCTAATGTAACACACACCCAAACAATGCGCACCACTCTGCGATGTTTTTCAGAAACCAATCCTACATTGCCACTGCATGTTCCCTGACCTCCCCATGCTGACCAGCCCGCGGTGCTTTTCTCCATCCTACATTGCCACTAACTGCCTATCCTAATTCAGAACCTCCGATTCACACCACCCCGTGATGTTTTTCTCACTCCTAGTAGTGAATGTAATGTAACACACACCCAAACAATGCGCACCACCCCGTGATGTTTTTTTCACTCCTACTAGTGAATGTAATGTAACACACACCCGTACAATGCGCACCACCCCGTGATGTTTTTCTCACTCCTACTAGTGAATGTAATATAACACACACCCATACAATGCGCACCACCCCGTGATGTTTTTCTCACTCCTACTAGTGAATCTAATGTAACACACACCCATACAATGCGCACCACCCCGTGATGTTTTTCTCACTCCTACTAGTGATTGTAATGTAACACACACCCATACAATGCGCACCACCCCGTGATGTTTTTCTCACTCCTACTAGTGAATGTAATGTAACACACACCCATACAATGCGCACCACCCCGTGATGTTTTTCTCACTCCTACTAGTGAATGTAATGTAACACACACCCATACAATGCACACCACCCCGTGAAGTTTTTCTCACTCCTAATAGTGTATGTAATGTAACACCCACCCATACAATGCGCACCACCCCGTGATGTTTTTGTCACTCCTACTAGTGAATGGAATGTAACACACACCCATACAATGCGCACCACCCCGTGATGTTTTTCTCACTCCTACTAGTGAATGTAATGTAACACACACCCATACAATGCGCACCACCCCGTGATGTTTTTCTCACACCTACTAGTGAATGTAATGTAACACACACCCATTCAATGCGCACCACCCCGTGATGTTTTTCTCACTCCTACTAGTGAATGTAATGTAACACACACCCATACAATGCGCACCACCCCGTGATGTTTTTCTCACTCCTACTAGTTTATGTAATGTAACACACACCCATACAATGCGCACCACCCCGTGATGTTTTTCTCTCTCCTACTAGTGAATCTAATGTAACACACACCCATACAATGCGCACCACCCCGTGATGTTTTTCTCACTCCTACTAGTGAATCTAATGTAACACACACCCATACAATGCGCACCACCCCGTGATGTTTTTCTCACTCCTACTAGTGAATCTAATGTAACACACACCCATACAATGTGCACGACCACGCGATGTTTTTCAGAAACCTATCCTACATTGCCACTGCATGTTCCCTGACCTCCCCATGCTGACCACACCGCGGTGCTTTTCTCCATCCTATATTGCCACTCACGGCCTATCCTAATTCAGACCCTCCGATTCACACCACCCCGTGATGTTTTTCTCACTCCTACTAGTGAATGTAATGTAACACACACCCTTACAATGCGCACCACCCCGTGATGTTTTTCTCACTCCTACTAGTAAATATAATGTAACACACACCCATACAATGCGCACCACCCCGTGATGTTTTTCTCACTCCTACTCGTGAATGTAATGTAACACACACCCATACAATGCGCAGCACCCCATGATGTTTTTCTCACTCCTACTAGTGAATCTAATGTAACACACACCCATACAATGCGCACCACCACGTGATGTTTTTCTCACTCCTACTAGTGATTGTAATGTAACACACACCCATACAATGCGCACCACCCCGTTTTTTTTTTCACTCCTACTAGTGAATGTAATGTAACACACACCCATACAATGCGCACCACCCCGTGATGTTTTTCTCACTCCTACTAGTGAATGTAATGTAACACACACCCATACAATGCGCACCATCCCGTGATGTTTTTCTCACTCCTACTAGTGAATGTAATGTAACACACACCCGTACAATGCACACCACCCCATGAAGCTTTTCTCACTCCTACTAGTGTATGTAATGTAACACCCACCCATACAATGCGCACCACCCCGTGATGTTTTTCTCACTCCTACTAGTGAATGTAATGTAACACACACCCATACAAGGCGCACCACTCCGTGATGTTTTTCTCACTCCTACTAGTGAATGTAATGTAACACACACCCATACAAGGCGCACCACCCCGTGATGTTTTTCTCACTCCTACTAGTGAATGTAATGTAACACACACCCATACAAGGCGCACCACCCCGTGATGTTTTTCTCACTCCTACTAGTGAATCTAATGTAACACACACCCATACAATGCGCACCACCCCGTGAGGTTTTTCTCACTCCTACTAGTGAATGTAATGTAACACACACCCATACAATGCGCACCACCCCGTGATGTTTTTCTCACTAATAGTAGTGAATGTAATGTAACACAGACCCATACAATGCGGACCACCCCGTGACGTTTTTCTCACTCCTAATAGTGAATCTAATGTAACACACACCCAAACAATGCGCACCACTCCGCGATGTTTTTCAGAAACCAATCCTACATTGCCACTGCATGTTCCCTGACCTCCCCATGCTGACCAGCCCGCGGTGCTTTTCTCCATCCTACATTGCCACTAACTGGCTATCCTAATTCAGACCCTCCGATTCACACCACCCCGTGATGTTTTTCTCACTCCTAGTAGTGAATGTAATGTAACACACACCCAAACAATGCGCACCACCCCGTGATGTTTTTCTCACTCCTACTAGTGAATGTAATGTAACACACACCCGTACAATGCGCACCACCCCGTGATGTTTTTCTCACTCCTACTAGTGAATGTAATGTAACACACACCCATACAATGCGCACCACCCTGTGATGTTTTTCTCACTCCTACTAGTGAATGTAATGTAACACACACCCATACAATGCACACCACCCCGTGAAGTTTTTCTCACTCCTAATAGTGTATGTAATGTAACACCCACCCATACAATGCGCACCACCCCGTGATGTTTTTCTTACTCCTACTAGTGAATGGAATGTAACACACACCCATACAATGCGCACCACCCCGTGATGTTTTTCTCACTCCTACTAGTGAATGTAATGTAACACACACCCATACAATGCGCACCACCCCGTGATGTTTTTCTCACACCTACTAGTGAATGTAATGTAACACACACCCATTCAATGCGCACCACCCCGTGATGTTTTTCTCACTCCTACTAGTGAATGTAATGTAACACACACCCATACAATGCGCACCACCCCGTGATGTTTTTCTCACTCCTACTAGTTTATGTAATGTAACACACACCCATACAATGCGCACCACCCCGTGATGTTTTTCTCTCTCCTACTAGTGAATCTAATGTAACACACACCCATACAATGCGCACCACCCCGTGATGTTTTTCTCACTCCTACTAGTGAATGTAATGTAACACACACCCATACAATGCGCACCTCCCCGTGATGTTTTTCTCACTCCTACTAGTGAATGTAATGTAACACACACCCATACAATGCGCACCACCCCGTGATGTTTTTCTCACTCCTACTAGTGAATGTAATGTAACACACACCCATACAATGCGCACCACGCCGTGATGTTTTTCTCACTCCTAATAGTGAATGTAATGTCACACACACATACAAGGCGCACCACCCCGTGATGTTTTTCTCACTCCTACTAGTGAATGTAATGTAACACACACCCATACAAGGCGCACCACCCCGTGATGTTTTTCTCACTCCTACTAGTGAATGTAATGTAACACACACCCATACAATGCGCACCACCCCGTGATGTTTTTCTCACTCCTACTAGTGAATCTAATGTAACACACACCCATACAATGCGCACCACCCCGTGAGGTTTTTCTCACTCCTACTAGTGAATGTAATGTAACACACACCCATACAATGCGCACCACCCCGTGATGTTTTTCTCACTAATAGTAGTGAATGTAATGTAACACAGACCCATACAATGCGGACCACCCCGTGACGTTTTTCTCACTCCTAATAGTGAATCTAATGTAACACACACCCAAACAATGCGCACCACTCTGCGATGTTTTTCAGAAACCAATCCTACATTGCCACTGCATGTTCCCTGACCTCCCCATGCTGACCAGCCCGCGGTGCTTTTCTCCATCCTACATTGCCACTAACTGCCTATCCTAATTCAGAACCTCCGATTCACACCACCCCGTGATGTTTTTCTCACTCCTAGTAGTGAATGTAATGTAACACACACCCAAACAATGCGCACCACCCCGTGATGTTTTTTTCACTCCTACTAGTGAATGTAATGTAACACACACCCGTACAATGCGCACCACCCCGTGATGTTTTTCTCACTCCTACTAGTGAATGTAATATAACACACACCCATACAATGCGCACCACCCCGTGATGTTTTTCTCACTCCTACTAGTGAATCTAATGTAACACACACCCATACAATGCGCACCACCCCGTGATGTTTTTCTCACTCCTACTAGTGATTGTAATGTAACACACACCCATACAATGCGCACCACCCCGTGATGTTTTTCTCACTCCTACTAGTGAATGTAATGTAACACACACCCATACAATGCGCACCACCCCGTGATGTTTTTCTCACTCCTACTAGTGAATGTAATGTAACACACACCCATACAATGCACACCACCCCGTGAAGTTTTTCTCACTCCTAATAGTGTATGTAATGTAACACCCACCCATACAATGCGCACCACCCCGTGATGTTTTTGTCACTCCTACTAGTGAATGGAATGTAACACACACCCATACAATGCGCACCACCCCGTGATGTTTTTCTCACTCCTACTAGTGAATGTAATGTAACACACACCCATACAATGCGCACCACCCCGTGATGTTTTTCTCACACCTACTAGTGAATGTAATGTAACACACACCCATTCAATGCGCACCACCCCGTGATGTTTTTCTCACTCCTACTAGTGAATGTAATGTAACACACACCCATACAATGCGCACCACCCCGTGATGTTTTTCTCACTCCTACTAGTTTATGTAATGTAACACACACCCATACAATGCGCACCACCCCGTGATGTTTTTCTCTCTCCTACTAGTGAATCTAATGTAACACACACCCATACAATGCGCACCACCCCGTGATGTTTTTCTCACTCCTACTAGTGAATCTAATGTAACACACACCCATACAATGCGCACCACCCCGTGATGTTTTTCTCACTCCTACTAGTGAATCTAATGTAACACACACCCATACAATGTGCACGACCACGCGATGTTTTTCAGAAACCTATCCTACATTGCCACTGCATGTTCCCTGACCTCCCCATGCTGACCACACCGCGGTGCTTTTCTCCATCCTATATTGCCACTCACGGCCTATCCTAATTCAGACCCTCCGATTCACACCACCCCGTGATGTTTTTCTCACTCCTACTAGTGAATGTAATGTAACACACACCCTTACAATGCGCACCACCCCGTGATGTTTTTCTCACTCCTACTAGTAAATATAATGTAACACACACCCATACAATGCGCACCACCCCGTGATGTTTTTCTCACTCCTACTCGTGAATGTAATGTAACACACACCCATACAATGCGCAGCACCCCATGATGTTTTTCTCACTCCTACTAGTGAATCTAATGTAACACACACCCATACAATGCGCACCACCACGTGATGTTTTTCTCACTCCTACTAGTGATTGTAATGTAACACACACCCATACAATGCGCACCACCCCGTTTTTTTTTTCACTCCTACTAGTGAATGTAATGTAACACACACCCATACAATGCGCACCACCCCGTGATGTTTTTCTCACTCCTACTAGTGAATGTAATGTAACACACACCCATACAATGCGCACCATCCCGTGATGTTTTTCTCACTCCTACTAGTGAATGTAATGTAACACACACCCGTACAATGCACACCACCCCATGAAGCTTTTCTCACTCCTACTAGTGTATGTAATGTAACACCCACCCATACAATGCGCACCACCCCGTGATGTTTTTCTCACTCCTACTAGTGAATGGAATGTAACACACACCCATACAATGCGCACCACCCCGTGATGTTTTTCTCACTCCTACTAGTGAATGTAATGTAACACACACCCATACAATGCGCACCACCCCGTGATGTTTTTCTCACACCTACTAGTGAATGTAATGTAACACACACCCATTCAATGCGCACCACCCCGTGATATTTTTCTCAGTCCTACTAGTGAATGTAATGTAACACACACCCATACAATGCGCACCACCCCGTGATGTTTTTCTCACTCCTACTAGTGAATCTAATGTAACACACACCCATACAATGTGCACGACCACGCGATGTTTTTCAGAAACCTATCCTACATTGCCACTGCATGTTCCCTGACCTCCCCATGCTGACCACACCGCGGTGCTTTTCTCCATCCTATATTGCCACTCACGGCCTATCCTAATTCAGACCCTCCGATTCACACCACCCCGTGATGTTTTTCTCACTCCTACTAGTGAATGTAATGTAACACACACCCTTACAATGCGCACCACCCCGTGATGTTTTTCTCACTCCTACTAGTAAATGTAATGTAACACACACCCATACAATGCGCACCACCCCGTGATGTTTTTCTCACTCCTACTAGTGAATGTAATGTAACACACACCCATACAATGCGCAGCACCCCATGATGTTTTTCTCACTCCTACTAGTGAATCTAATGTAACACACACCCATACAATGCGCACCACCACGTGATGTTTTTCTCACTCCTACTAGTGATTGTAATGTAACACACACCCATACAATGCGCACCACCCCGTTTTTTTTTTCACTCCTACTAGTGAATGTAATGTAACACACACCCATACAATGCGCACCACCCCGTGATGTTTTTCTCACTCCTACTAGTGAATGTAATGTAACACACACCCATACAATGCGCACCATCCCGTGATGTTTTTCTCACTCCTACTAGTGAATGTAATGTAACACACACCCGTACAATGCACACCACCCCATGAAGCTTTTCTCACTCCTACTAGTGTATGTAATGTAACACCCACCCATACAATGCGCACCACCCCGTGATGTTTTTCTCACTCCTACTAGTGAATGGAATGTAACACACACCCATACAATGCGCACCACCCCGTGATGTTTTTCTCACTCCTACTAGTGAATGTAATGTAACACACACCCATACAATGCGCACCACCCCGTGAGGTTTTTCTCACACCTACTAGTGAATGTAATGTAACACACACCCATTCAATGCGCACCACCCCGTGATATTTTTCTCAGTCCTACTAGTGAATGTAATGTAACACACACCCATACAATGCGCACCACCCCGTGATGTTTTTCTCACTCCTACTAGTGTATGTAATGTAACACACAGCCATACAATGCGCACCACCCCGTAATGTTTTTCTCTCTCCTACTAGTGAATGTAATGTAACACACACCCATACAATGCGCACCACCCCGTGATGTTTTTCTCACTCCTACTAGTGAATGTAATGTAACAGACACCCATACAATGCGCACCACCCCGTGATGTTTTTCTCACTCCTACTAGTGAATCTAATGTAACACACACCCATACAATGTGCACGACCACGCGATGTTTTTCAGAAACCTATCCTACATTGCCACTGCATGTTCCCTGACCTCCCCATGCTGACCACCCCGCGGTGCTTTTCTCCATCCTACATTGCCACTCACGGCCTATCCTAATTCAGACCCTCCGATTCACGCCACCCCGTGATGTTTTTCTCACTCCTACTAGTGAATGTAATGTAACACACACCCTTACAATGCGCACCACCCCGTGATGTTTTTCTCACTCCTACTAGTGAATGTAATGTAACACACACCCATACAATGCGCACCACCCCGTGATGTTTTTCTCACTCCTACTAGTGAATGTAATGTAACATACACCCATACAATGCGCACCACCCCGTGATGTTTTTCTCACTCCTACTAGTGAAAGTAATGTAACACACACACATACAATGTGCACCACCCCGAGATGTTTTTCTCACTCCTACTAGTGAATGTAATGTAACACACACCCATACAATGCGCACCACCCCGTGATGTTTTTCTCACTCCTACTAGTGAATGTAATGTAACACACACCCATACAATGCGCACCACCCCGTGATGTTTTTCTCACTCCTACTAGTGAATCTAATGTAACACACACCCATACAATGCGCACGAACACGCGATGTTTTTCAGAAACCTATCCTACATTGCCACTGCATGTTCCCTGACCTCCCCATGCTGACCACCCCGCGGTGCTTTTCTCCATCCTACATTGCCACTCACGGCCTATCCTAATTCAGACCCTCCGATTCACACCACTCCGTGATGTTTTTCTCACTCCTACTAGTGAATGTAATGTAACACACACCCATACAATGCGCACCACCCCGTGATGTTTTTCTCACTCCTACTAGTGAATGTAATATAACACACACCCATACAATGTGCACCACCCCCTGATGTTTTTCTCACTCCTACTAGTGAATGTAATGAAACACACACCCATACAATGCGCACCAACCCGTGATGTTTTTCTCACTCCTAGTAGTGAATGTAATGTAACACACACCCATACAATGCGCACCTCCCCGTGATGTTTTTCTCACTCCTACTAGTGAATGTAATGTAACACACACCCATACAATGCGCACCACCCCGTGATGTTTTTCTCACTCCTACTAGTGAATGTAATGTAACACACACCCATACAATGCGCACCACCCCGTGATGTTTTTCTCACTCCTAATAATGAATGTAATGTAACACACACCCATACAATTCGCACCACCCCGTGATGTTTTTCTCACTCCTACTAGTGAATGTAATGTAACACACACCCATCCTAGGCGCACCACCCCGTGATGTTGTTCTCACTCCTACTAGTGAATGTAATGTAACACACACCCATACAATGCGCACCACCCCGTGATGTTTTTCTCACTCCTACTAGTGAATGTAATGTAACACACACCCTTACAATGCGCACCACCCCGTGATGTTTTTCTCACTCCTACTAGTGAATGTAATGTAACACACACCCATACAATGCGCACCACCCCGTGATGTTTTTCTCACTCCTACTAGTGAATGTAATGTAACACACACCCATACAATGCGCACCACCCCGTGATGTTTTTCTCACTCCTACTAGTGAATCTAATGTAACACACACCCATACAATGCGCACCACCCCGTGATGTTTTTCTCACTCCTACTAGTGATTGTAATGTAACACACACCCATACAATGCGCACCACCCCGTGATGTTTTTCTCACTCCTACTAGTGAATGTAATGTAACACACACCCATACAATGTGCACGACCACGGGATGTTTTTCAGAAACCTATCCTACATTGCCAGTGCATGTTCCCTGACCTCCCCATGCTGACCACCCCGCGGTGCTTTTCTCCATCCTACATTGCCACTCACGGCCTATCCTGATTCAGACCCTCCGATTCACACCACCCCGTGATGTTTTTCTCACTCCTACTAGTGAATGTAATGTAACACACACCCTTACAATGCGCACCACCCCGTGATGTTTTTCTCACTCCTACTAGTGAATGTAATGTAACACACACCCATACAATGCGCACCACCCCGTGATGTTTTTCTCACTCCTACTAGTGAATGTAATGTAACACACACCCATACAATGCGCACCACCCCGTGTTTTTCTCACTCCTACTAGTGAATGTAATGTAACACACACCCATACAATGCGCACCACCTAGTGATGTTTTTCTCACTCCTAATAGTGAATGTAATGTAACATACACCCATACAATGCGCACCACCCCGTGATGTTTTTCTCACTCCTACTAGTGAATGTAATGTAACACACACCCATACAATGCGCACCACCCCGAGATGTTTTTCTCACTCCTACTAGTGAATGTAATGTAACACACACCCATACAATGCGCACCACCCCGTGATGTTTTTCTCACTCCTACTAGTGAATGTAATGTAACACACACCCATACAATGCGCACCACCCCGTGATGTTTTTCTCACTCCTACTAGTGAATCTAATGTAACACACACCCATACAAGGCGCACCACCCCGTGATGTTTTTCTCACTCCTACTAGTGAATGTAATGTAACACACACCCATACAATGCGCACCACCCCATGATGTTTTTCTCACTCCTACTAGTGAATCTAATGTAACACACACCCATACAATGCGCATCACCCCGTGATGTTTTTCTCACTCCTACTAGTGAATGTAATGTAACACACACCCATACAATGCGCACCACCCCGTGATGTTTTTCTCACTCCTACTAGTGAATCTATTGTAACACACACCAATACAATGCGCACGACCACGCGATGTTTTTCAGAAACCTATCCTACATTGCCACTGCATGTTCGCTGACCTCCCCATGCAGAACACCCCGCGGTGCTTTTCTCCATCCTACATTGCCACTCACGGCCTATCCTAATTCAGACCCTCCGATTCACACCACCCCGTGATGTTTTTCTCACTCCTACTAGTGAATGTAATGTAACACAGACCCTTACAATGCGCACCACCCCGTGATGTTTTTCTCACTCCCACTAGTGAATGTAATGTAACACACACCCATACAATGCGCACCACCCCGTGATGTTTTTCTCACTCCTACTAGTGAATCTAATGTAACACACACCCATACAATGCGCACCACCCCGTGATGTTTTTCTCACTCCTACTAGTGAATCTAATGTAACACACACCCATGCAAAGCAAACCACCACGTGATGTTTTTCTCACTCCTACTAGTGAATGTAATGTAACACACACCCATACAATGCGCACCACCCCGTGATGTTTTTCTCACTCCTACTAGTGAATGTAATGTAACACACACCCATACAATGCGCACCACCCCGTGATGATTTTCTCACTCCTACTAGTGAATGTAATGTAAAACACACCCATACAATGCGCACCACCCCGTGATGTTTTTCTCACTCCTAGTAGTGAATGTAATGTAACACACACCCATACAATACGCACCACCCCGTGATGTTTTTCTCACTGCTACTAATGAATCTAATGTAACACACACCCAAACAATGCGCACCACCCCGCGATGTTTTTCAGAAACCTATCCTACATTGCCACTGCATGTTCCCTGACCTCCCCATGCTGACCAGCCTGCGGTGCTTTTCTCCATCCTACATTGCCACTAACTGCCTATCCTAATTCAGACCCTCCGATTCACACCACCCCGTGATATTTTTCTCACTCCTAGTAGTGAATGTAATGTAACACACACCCAAACAATGCACACCACCCCATGATGTTTTTCCCACTCCTACTAGTGAATGTAATGTAACACACACCCATACAAGGCGCACCACCCCGTGATGTTTTTCTCACTCCTACTAGTGAATGTAATGTAACACACACCCATACAATGCGCACCACCCCGTGATGTTTTTCTCACTCCTACTAGTGAATCTAATGTAACACACACCCATACAATGCGTACCACCCAGTGAGGTTTTTCTCACTCCTACTAGTGAATGTAATGTAACACACACCCATAAAATGCGCACCACCCCGTGATGTTTTTCTCACTCCTAGTAGTGAATATAATGTAACACACACCCAAACAATGCGCACCACCCCGTGATGTTTTTCTCACTCCTACTAGTGAATGTAATGCAACACACCCATACAATGCGCACCACCCCGTGATGTTTTTCTCACTCCTACTAGTGAATGTAATATAACACACACCCATACAATGCGCACCACCCCGTGATGTTTTTCTCACTCCTACTAGTGAATCTAATGTAACACACACCCATACAATGCGCACCACCCCGTGATGTTTTTCTCACTCCTACTAGTGATTGTAATGTAACACACACCCATACAATGCGCACCACCCCGTGATGTTTTTCTCACTGCTACTAGTGAATGTAATGTAACACACACCCATACAATGCGCACCACCCCGTGATGTTTTTCTCACTCCTACTAGTGAATGTAATGTAACACACACCCATACAATGCGCACCACCCCGTGATGTTTTTCTCACTCCTACTAGTGAATGTAATGTAACACACACCCATACAATGCGCACCACCCCGTGAAGTTTTTCTCACTCCTACTAGTGTATGTAATGTAACACCCACCCATACAATGCGCACCACCCCGTGATGTTTTTCTCACTCCCACTAGTGAATGGAATGTAACACACACCCATACAATGCGCACCACCCCGTGATGTTTTTCTCACTCCTACTAGTGAATGTAATGTAACACCCACCCATACAATGCGCACCACCCCGTGATGTTTTTCTCTCTCCTACTAGTGAATCTAATGTAACACACACCCATACAATGCGCACCACCCCGTGATGTTTTTCTCACTCCTACTAGTGAATCTAATGTAACACACACCCATACAATGCGCACCACCCCGTGATGTTTTTCTCACTCCTACTAGTGAATCTAATGTAACACACACCCATACAATGCGCACGACCACGCGATGTTTTTCAGAAACCTATCCTACATTGCCACTGCATGTTCCCTGACCTCCCCAAGCAGACCACCCCGCGGTGCTTTTCTCCATCCTACATTGCCACTCACGGCCTATCCTAATTCAGACCCTCCGATTCACACCACCCCGTGATGTTTTTCTCACTCCTACTAGTGAATGTAATGTAACACAGACCCTTACAATGCGCACCACCCCGTGATGTTTTTCTCACTCCTAGTAGTGAATGTAATGTAACACACACCCATACAATGCGCACCACCCAGTGATGTTTTTCTCACTCCTACTAGTGAATGTAATGTAACACACACCCATACAATGCGCACCACCCCGTGATGTTTTTCTCACTCCTACTAGTGAATGTAATGTAACACACACCCATTCAATGCGCACCACCCCGTGATGTTTTTCTCACTCCTACTAGTGAATGTAATGTAACACACACCCATACAATGCGCACCACCCCGTGATGTTTTTCTCACTCCTACTACTGAATCTAATGTAACACACACCCATACAATGCGCACCACCCCGTGATGTTTTTCTCACTCCTGCTAGTGAATGTAATGTAACACACACCCATACAATTCGCACCACCCCGTGATGTTTTTCTCACTCCTACTATTGAATCTAATGTAACACACACCCATACAATGCGTACCACCCCATGATGTTTTTCTCACTCCTACTAGTGAATGTAATGTAACACACACCCATACAATGCGCACCACCCCGTGATGATTTTCTCACTCCTACTAGTGAATGTAATGTAAAACACACCCATACAATGCGCACCACCCCGTGATGTTTTTCTCACTCGTACTAGTGAATGTAATGTAAAACACACCCATACAATGCGCACCACCCCGTGATGTTTTTCTCACTAATAGTAGTGAATGTAATGTAACACACACCCATACAATTCGCACCACCCCGTGATGTTTTTCTCACTCCTACTATTGAATCTAATGTAACACACACCCATACAATGCGTACCACCCCATGATGTTTTTCTGACTCCTACTAGTGAATGTAATGTAACACACACCCATACAATGCGCACCACCCCGTGATGTTTTTCTCACTCCTACTAGTGAATGTAATGTAACACACACCCATACAATGCGCACCACCCCGTGATTTTTTTCTCACTCCTACTAGTGAATGTAATATAACACACACCCATACAATGCGCACCACCCCGTGATGTTTTTCTCACTCCTACTAGTGAATCTAATGTAACACACACCCATACAATGCGCACCACCCCGTGATGTTTTTCTCACTCCTACTAGTGATTGTAATGTAACACACACCCATACAATGCGCACCACCCCGTGATGTTTTTCTCACTGCTACTAGTGAATGTAATGTAACACACACCCATACAATGCGCACCACCCCGTGATGTTTTTCTCACTCCTACTAGTGAATGTAATGTAACACACACCCATACAATGCGCACCACCCCGTGATGTTTTTCTCACTCCTACTAGTGAATGTAATGTAACACACACCCATACAATGCGCACCACCCCGTGAAGTTTTTCTCACTCCTATCAGTGTATGTAATGTAACACCCACCCATACAATGCGCACCACCCCGTGATGTTTTTCTCACTCCTACTAGTGAATGGAATGCAACACACACCCATACAATGCGCACCACCCCGTGATGTTTTTCTCACTCCTGCTAGTGAATGTAATGTAACACACACCCATACAATGCGCACCACCCCGTGATGTTTTTCTCACTCCTACTAGTGAATGTAATGTAACACACACCCATTCAATGCGCAACACCCCGTGATGTTTTTCTCACTCCTACTAGTGAATGTAATGTAACACACACCCATACAATGCGCACCACCCCGTGATGTTTTTCTCACTCCTACTAGTGAATGTAATGTAACACACACCCTTACAATGCGCACCACCCCGTGATGTTTTTCTCACTCCTACTAGTGAATGTAATGTAACACACACCTATACAATGCGCACCACCCCGTGATGTTTTTCTCACTCCTACTAGTGAATGTAATGTAACACACACCCATACAATGTGCACCACCCCATGATGTTTTTCTCACTCCTACTAGTGAATGTAATGTAACACACACCCATACAATGCACACCACCCCGTGATGTTTTTCTCACTCCTACTACTGAATCTAATGTAACACCCACCCATACAATGCGCACCACCCCGTGATGTTTTTCTCACTCCTACTAGTGAATGTAATGTAACACACACCCATACAATGCGCACCACCCCGTGATCTTTTTCTCACTCATACTATTGAATCTAATGTAACACACACCCATACAATGCGCACCACCCCGTGATGTTTTTCTCACTCCTACTAGTGAATGTAATGTAACACACACCCATACAATGCGCACCACCCCGTGATGATTTTCTCACTCCTACTAGTGAATGTAATGTAAAACACACCCATACAATGCGCACCACCCCGTGATGTTTTTCTCACTCCTAGTAGTGAATGTAATGTAACACACACCCATACAATGCGCACTACCCCGTGATGTTTTTCTCACTAATAGTAGTGAATGTAATGTAACACAGACCCATAAAATGCGCACCACCCCGTGATGTTTTTCTCACTCCTACTAATGAATCTAATGTAACACACACCCAAACAATGCGCACCACCCCGCGATGTTTTTCAGAAACCTATCCTACATTGCCACTGCATGTTCTCTGACCTCCCAATGCTGACCAGCCTGCGGTGCTTTTCTCCTTCCTACATTGCCACTAACTGCCTATCCTAATTCAGACCCTCCGATTCACACCACCGCGTGATATTTTTCTCACTCCTAGTAGTGAATGTAATGTAACACACACCCATACAATGCGCACCACCCCGTGATGTTTTTCTCACTCCTACTAGTGAATGTAATGTAACACACACCCATACAATGCGCACCACCCAGTGATGTTTTTCTCACTCCCACTAGTGAATGTAATGTAACACACACCCATACAATGCGCACCACCCAGTGATGTTTTTCTCACTCCTACTAGTGAATGTAATGTAACACACACCCATACAATGCGCACCACCCCGTGATGTTTTTCTCACTCCTACTAGTGAATGTAATATAACACACACCCATACAATGCGCACCACCCCGCGATGTTTTTCTCACTCCTACTAGTGAATGTAATGTAACACACACCCATACAATGCGCACCACCCCGTGATGTTTTTCTCACTCCTACTATTGAATCTAATGTAACACACACCCATACAATGCGTACCACCCCATGATGTTTTTCTCACTCCTACTAGTGAATGTAATGTAACACACACCCATACAATGCGCACCACCCCGTGATGATTTTCTCACTCCTACTAGTGAATGTAATGTAAAACACACCCATACAATGCGCACCACCCCGTGATGTTTTTCTCACTCCTACTAGTGAATGTAATGTAAAACACACCCATACAATGCGCACCACCCCGTGATGTTTTTCTCACTAATAGTAGTGAATGTAATGTAACACAGACCCATACAATGCGCACCACCCCGTGATGTTTTTCTCACTCCTACTAATGAATCTAATGTAACACACACCCAAAAAATGCGCACCACCCCGCGATATTTTTCAGAAACCTATCCTACATTGCCACTGCATGTTCCCTGACCTCCCCATGCTGACCAGCCCGCGGTGCTTTTCTCCATCCTACATTGCCACTAACTGGCTATCCTAATTCAGACCCTCCGATTCACACCACCCCGTGATGTTTTTCTCACTCCTACTATTGAATCTAATGTAACACACACCCATACAATGCGCACCACCCCGTGATGTTTTTCTCACTCCTACTAGTGAATCTAATGTAACACACACCCATACAATGCGCACCACCCCGTGATGTTTTTCTCACTCCTACTAGTGAATGTAATGTAACACACACCCATACAATGCGCACCACACCGTGATGTTTTTCTCACTCCTACTAGTGGATGTAATGTAACACACACCCATACAATGCGCACCACCCCGTGATGTTTTTCTCACTCCTACTAGTGAATGTAATGTAACACACACCCATACAATGCGCACCACCCCGTGATGTTTTTCTCACTCCTACTAGTGAATGTAATGTAACACACACCCATACAATGCGCACCACCCCGTGATGTTTTTCTCACTCCTACTAGTGAATGTAATGTAACACACACCCATACAATGCGCACCTCCCCGTGATGTTTTTCTCACTCCTACTAGTGAATGTAATGTAACACACACCCATACAATGCGCACCACCCCGTGATGTTTTTCTCACTCCTACTAGTGAATGTAATGTAACACACACCCATACAATGCGCACCACGCCGTGATGTTTTTCTCACTCCTAATAGTGAATGTAATGTAACACACACCCATACAAGGCGCACCACCCCGTGATGTTTTTCTCACTCCTACTAGTGAATGTAATGTAACACACACCCATACAAGGCGCACCACTCCGTGATGTTTTTCTCACTCCTACTAGTGAATGTAATGTAACACACACCCATACAAGGCGCACCACCCCGTGATGTTTTTCTCACTCCTACTAGTGAATCTAATGTAACACACACCCATACAATGCGCACCACCCCGTGAGGTTTTTCTCACTCCTACTAGTGAATGTAATGTAACACACACCCATACAATGCGCACCACCCCGTGATGTTTTTCTCACTAATAGTAGTGAATGTAATGTAACACAGACCCATACAATGCGGACCACCCCGTGACGTTTTTCTCACTCCTAATAGTGAATCTAATGTAACACACACCCAAACAATGCGCACCACTCCGCGATGTTTTTCAGAAACCAATCCTACATTGCCACTGCATGTTCCCTGACCTCCCCATGCTGACCAGCCCGCGGTGCTTTTCTCCATCCTACATTGCCACTAACTGGCTATCCTAATTCAGACCCTCCGATTCACACCACCCCGTGATGTTTTTCTCACTCCTAGTAGTGAATGTAATGTAACACACACCCAAACAATGCGCACCACCCCGTGATGTTTTTCTCACTCCTACTAGTGAATGTAATGTAACACACACCCGTACAATGCGCACCACCCCGTGATGTTTTTCTCACTCCTACTAGTGAATGTAATGTAACACACACCCATACAATGCGCACCACCCTGTGATGTTTTTCTCACTCCTACTAGTGAATGTAATGTAACACACACCCATACAATGCACACCACCCCGTGAAGTTTTTCTAACTTCTAATAGTGTATGTAATGTAACACCCACCCATACAATGCGCACCACCCCGTGATGTTTTTCTTACTCCTACTAGTGAATGGAATGTAACACACACCCATACAATGCGCACCACCCCGTGATGTTTTTCTCACTCCTACTAGTGAATGTAATGTAACACACACCCATACAATGCGCACCACCCCGTGATGTTTTTCTCACTCCTAATAGTGAATGTAATGTCACACACACATACAAGGCGCACCACCCCGTGATGTTTTTCTCACTCCTACTAGTGAATGTAATGTAACACACACCCATACAAGGCGCACCACCCCGTGATGTTTTTCTCACTCCTACTAGTGAATGTAATGTAACACACACCCATACAATGCGCACCACCCCGTGATGTTTTTCTCACTCCTACTAGTGAATCTAATGTAACACACACCCATACAATGCGCACCACCCCGTGAGGTTTTTCTCACTCCTACTAGTGAATGTAATGTAACACACACCCATACAATGCGCACCACCCCGTGATGTTTTTCTCACTAATAGTAGTGAATGTAATGTAACACAGACCCATACAATGCGGACCACCCCGTGACGTTTTTCTCACTCCTAATAGTGAATCTAATGTAACACACACCCAAACAATGCGCACCACTCTGCGATGTTTTTCAGAAACCAATCCTACATTGCCACTGCATGTTCCCTGACCTCCCCATGCTGACCAGCCCGCGGTGCTTTTCTCCATCCTACATTGCCACTAACTGCCTATCCTAATTCAGAACCTCCGATTCACACCACCCCGTGATGTTTTTCTCACTCCTAGTAGTGAATGTAATGTAACACACACCCAAACAATGCGCACCACCCCGTGATGTTTTTTTCACTCCTACTAGTGAATGTAATGTAACACACACCCGTACAATGCGCACCACCCCGTGATGTTTTTCTCACTCCTACTAGTGAATGTAATATAACACACACCCATACAATGCGCACCACCCCGTGATGTTTTTCTCACTCCTACTAGTGAATCTAATGTAACACACACCCATACAATGCGCACCACCCCGTGATGTTTTTCTCACTCCTACTAGTGATTGTAATGTAACACACACCCATACAATGCGCACCACCCCGTGATGTTTTTCTCACTCCTACTAGTGAATGTAATGTAACACACACCCATACAATGCGCACCACCCTGTGATGTTTTTCTCACTCCTACTAGTGAATGTAATGTAACACACACCCATACAATGCACACCACCCCGTGAAGTTTTTCTCACTCCTAATAGTGTATGTAATGTAACACCCACCCATACAATGCGCACCACCCCGTGATGTTTTTGTCACTCCTACTAGTGAATGGAATGTAACACACACCCATACAATGCGCACCACCCCGTGATGTTTTTCTCACTCCTACTAGTGAATGTAATGTAACACACACCCATACAATGCGCACCACCCCGTGATGTTTTTCTCACACCTACTAGTGAATGTAATGTAACACACACCCATTCAATGCGCACCACCCCGTGATGTTTTTCTCACTCCTACTAGTGAATGTAATGTAACACACACCCATACAATGCGCACCACCCCGTGATGTTTTTCTCACTCCTACTAGTTTATGTAATGTAACACACACCCATACAATGCGCACCACCCCGTGATGTTTTTCTCTCTCCTACTAGTGAATCTAATGTAACACACACCCATACAATGCGCACCACCCCGTGATGTTTTTCTCACTCCTACTAGTGAATCTAATGTAACACACACCCATACAATGCGCACCACCCCGTGATGTTTTTCTCACTCCTACTAGTGAATCTAATGTAACACACACCCATACAATGTGCACGACCACGCGATGTTTTTCAGAAACCTATCCTACATTGCCACTGCATGTTCCCTGACCTCCCCATGCTGACCACACCGCGGTGCTTTTCTCCATCCTATATTGCCACTCACGGCCTATCCTAATTCAGACCCTCCGATTCACACCACCCCGTGATGTTTTTCTCACTCCTACTAGTGAATGTAATGTAACACACACCCTTACAATGCGCACCACCCCGTGATGTTTTTCTCACTCCTACTAGTAAATATAATGTAACACACACCCATACAATGCGCACCACCCCGTGATGTTTTTCTCACTCCTACTAGTGAATGTAATGTAACACACACCCATACAATGCGCAGCACCCCATGATGTTTTTCTCACTCCTACTAGTGAATCTAATGTAACACACACCCATACAATGCGCACCACCACGTGATGTTTTTCTCACTCCTACTAGTGATTGTAATGTAACACACACCCATACAATGCGCACCACCCCGTTTTTTTTTTCACTCCTACTAGTGAATGTAATGTAACACACACCCATACAATGCGCACCACCCCGTGATGTTTTTCTCACTCCTACTAGTGAATGTAATGTAACACACACCCATACAATGCGCACCATCCCGTGATGTTTTTCTCACTCCTACTAGTGAATGTAATGTAACACACACCCGTACAATGCACACCACCCCATGAAGCTTTTCTCACTCCTACTAGTGTATGTAATGTAACACCCACCCATACAATGCGCACCACCCCGTGATGTTTTTCTCACTCCTACTAGTGAATGGAATGTAACACACACCCATACAATGCGCACCACCCCGTGATGTTTTTCTCACTCCTACTAGTGAATGTAATGTAACACACACCCATACAATGCGCACCACCCCGTGATGTTTTTCTCACACCTACTAGTGAATGTAATGTAACACACACCCATTCAATGCGCACCACCCCGTGATATTTTTCTCAGTCCTACTAGTGAATGTAATGTAACACACACCCATACAATGCGCACCACCCCGTGATGTTTTTCTCACTCCTACTAGTGAATCTAATGTAACACACACCCATACAATGTGCACGACCACGCGATGTTTTTCAGAAACCTATCCTACATTGCCACTGCATGTTCCCTGACCTCCCCATGCTGACCACACCCCGGTGCTTTTCTCCATCCTATATTGCCACTCACGGCCTATCCTAATTCAGACCCTCCGATTCACACCACCCCGTGATGTTTTTCTCACTCCTACTAGTGAATGTAATGTAACACACACCCTTACAATGCGCACCACCCCGTGATGTTTTTCTCACTCCTACTAGTAAATGTAATGTAACACACACCCATACAATGCGCACCACCCCGTGATGTTTTTCTCACTCCTACTAGTGAATGTAATGTAACACACACCCATACAATGCGCAGCACCCCATGATGTTTTTCTCACTCCTACTAGTGAATCTAATGTAACACACACCCATACAATGCGCACCACCACGTGATGTTTTTCTCACTCCTACTAGTGATTGTAATGTAACACACACCCATACAATGCGCACCACCCCGTTTTTTTTTTCACTCCTACTAGTGAATGTAATGTAACACACACCCATACAATGCGCACCACCCCGTGATGTTTTTCTCACTCCTACTAGTGAATGTAATGTAACACACACCCATACAATGCGCACCATCCCGTGATGTTTTTCTCACTCCTACTAGTGAATGTAATGTAACACACACCCGTACAATGCACACCACCCCATGAAGCTTTTCTCACTCCTACTAGTGTATGTAATGTAACACCCACCCATACAATGCGCACCACCCCGTGATGTTTTTCTCACTCCTACTAGTGAATGGAATGTAACACACACCCATACAATGCGCACCACCCCGTGATGTTTTTCTCACTCCTACTAGTGAATGTAATGTAACACACACCCATACAATGCGCACCACCCCGTGATGTTTTTCTCACACCTACTAGTGAATGTAATGTAACACACACCCATTCAATGCGCACCACCCCGTGATATTTTTCTCAGTCCTACTAGTGAATGTAATGTAACACACACCCATACAATGCGCACCACCCCGTGATGTTTTTCTCACTCCTACTAGTGTATGTAATGTAACACACAGCCATACAATGCGCACCACCCCGTGATGTTTTTCTCTCTCCTACTAGTGAATGTAATGTAACACACACCCATACAATGCGCACCACCCCGTGATGTTTTTCTCACTCCTACTAGTGAATGTAATGTAACAGACACCCATACAATGCGCACCACCCCGTGATGTTTTTCTCACTCCTACTAGTGAATCTAATGTAACACACACCCATACAATGTGCACGACCACGCGATGTTTTTCAGAAACCTATCCTACATTGCCACTGCATGTTCCCTGACCTCCCCATGCTGACCACCCCGCGGTGCTTTTCTCCATCCTACATTGCCACTCACGGCCTATCCTAATTCAGACCCTCCGATTCACGCCACCCCGTGATGTTTTTCTCACTCCTACTAGTGAATGTAATGTAACACACACCCTTACAATGCGCACCACCCCGTGATGTTTTTCTCACTCCTACTAGTGAATGTAATGTAACACACACCCATACAATGCGCACCACCCCGTGATGTTTTTCTCACTCCTACTAGTGAATGTAATGTAACACACACCCATACAATGCGCACCACCCCGTGTTTTTCTCCCTCCTACTAGTGAATGTAATGTAACACACACCCATACAATGCGCACCACCCCGTGATGTTTTTCTCACTCCTACTAGTGAATGTAATGTAACATACACCCATACAATGCGCACCACCCCGTGATGTTTTTCTCACTCCTACTAGTGAATGTAATGTAACACACACACATACAATGTGCACCACCCCGAGATGTTTTTCTCACTCCTACTAGTGAATGTAATGTAACACACACCCATACAATGCGCACCACCCCGTGATGTTTTTCTCACTCCTACTAGTGAATGTAATGTAACACACACCCATACAATGCGCACCACCCCGTGATGTTTTTCTCACTCCTACTAGTGAATCTAATGTAACACACACCCATACAATGCGCACGAACACGCGATGTTTTTCAGAAACCTATCCTACATTGCCACTGCATGTTCCCTGACCTCCCCATGCTGACCACCCCGCGGTGCTTTTCTCCATCCTACATTGCCACTCACGGCCTATCCTAATTCAGACCCTCCGATTCACACCACTCCGTGATGTTTTTCTCACTCCTACTAGTGAATGTAATGTAACACACACCCATACAATGCGCACCACCCCGTGATGTTTTTCTCACTCCTACTAGTGAATGTAATATAACACACACCCATACAATGTGCACCACCCCCTGATGTTTTTCTCACTCCTATTAGTGAATGTAATGTAACACACACCCATACAATGCGCACCAACCCGTGATGTTTTTCTCACTCCTAGTAGTGAATGTAATGTAACACACACCCATACAATGCGCACCTCCCCGTGATGTTTTTCTCACTCCTACTAGTGAATGTAATGTAACACACACCCATACAATGCGCACCACCCCGTGATGTTTTTCTCACTCCTACTAGTGAATGTAATGTAACACACACCCATACAATGCGCACCACCCCGTGATGTTTTTCTCACTCCTAATAATGAATGTAATGTAACACACACCCATACAATTCGCACCACCCCGTGATGTTTTTCTCACTCCTACTAGTGAATGTAATGTAACACACACCCATCCTAGGCGCACCACCCCGTGATGTTGTTCTCACTCCTACTAGTGAATGTAATGTAACACACACCCATACAATGCGCACCACCCCGTGATGTTTTTCTCACTCCTACTAGTGAATGTAATGTAACACACACCCTTACAATGCGCACCACCCCGTGATGTTTTTCTCACTCCTACTAGTGAATGTAATGTAACACACACCCATACAATGCGCACCACCCCGTGATGTTTTTCTCACTCCTACTAGTGAATGTAATGTAACACACACCCATACAATGCGCACCACCCCGTGATGTTTTTCTCACTCCTACTAGTGAATCTAATGTAACACACACCCATACAATGCGCACCACCCCGTGATGTTTTTCTCACTCCTACTAGTGATTGTAATGTAACACACACCCATACAATGCGCACCACCCCGTGATGTTTTTCTCACTCCTACTAGTGAATGTAATGTAACACACACCCATACAATGTGCACGACCACGGGATGTTTTTCAGAAACCTATCCTACATTGCCAGTGCATGTTCCCTGACCTCCCCATGCTGACCACCCCGCGGTGCTTTTCTCCATCCTACATTGCCACTCACGGCCTATCCTGATTCAGACCCTCCGATTCACACCACCCCGTGATGTTTTTCTCACTCCTACTAGTGAATGTAATGTAACACACACCCTTACAATGCGCACCACCCCGTGATGTTTTTCTCACTCCTACTAGTGAATGTAATGTAACACACACCCATACAATGCGCACCACCCCGTGATGTTTTTCTCACTCCTACTAGTGAATGTAATGTAACACACACCCATACAATGCGCACCACCCCGTGTTTTTCTCACTCCTACTAGTGAATGTAATGTAACACACACCCATACAATGCGCACCACCTAGTGATGTTTTTCTCACTCCTAATAGTGAATGTAATGTAACATACACCCATACAATGCGCACCACCCCGTGATGTTTTTCTCACTCCTACTAGTGAATGTAATGTAACACACACCCATACAATGCGCACCACCCCGAGATGTTTTTCTCACTCCTACTAGTGAATGTAATGTAACACACACCCATACAATGCGCACCACCCCGTGATGTTTTTCTCACTCCTACTAGTGAATGTAATGTAACACACACCCATACAATGCGCACCACCCCGTGATGTTTTTCTCACTCCTACTAGTGAATCTAAGGTAACACACACCCATACAAGGCGCACCACCCCGTGATGTTTTTCTCACTCCTACTAGTGAATGTAATGTAACACACACCCATACAATGCGCACCACCCCATGATGTTTTTCTCACTCCTACTAGTGAATCTAATGTAACACACACCCATACAATGCGCATCACCCCGTGATGTTTTTCTCACTCCTACTAGTGAATGTAATGTAACACACACCCATACAATGCGCACCACCCCGTGATGTTTTTCTCACTCCTACTAGTGAATCTATTGTAACACACACCAATACAATGCGCACGACCACGCGATGTTTTTCAGAAACCTATCCTACATTGCCACTGCATGTTCGCTGACCTCCCCATGCAGAACACCCCGCGGTGCTTTTCTCCATCCTACATTGCCACTCACGGCCTATCCTAATTCAGACCCTCCGATTCACACCACCCCGTGATGTTTTTCTCACTCCTACTAGTGAATGTAATGTAACACAGACCCTTACAATGCGCACCACCCCGTGATGTTTTTCTCACTCCCACTAGTGAATGTAATGTAACACACACCCATACAATGCGCACCACCCCGTGATGTTTTTCTCACTCCTACTAGTGAATCTAATGTAACACACACCCATACAATGCGCACCACCCCGTGATGTTTTTCTCACTCCTACTAGTGAATCTAATGTAACACACACCCATGCAAAGCAAACCACCACGTGATGTTTTTCTCACTCCTACTAGTGAATGTAATGTAACACACACCCATACAATGCGCACCACCCCGTGATGTTTTTCTCACTCCTACTAGTGAATGTAATGTAACACACACCCATACAATGCGCACCACCCCGTGATGATTTTCTCACTCCTACTAGTGAATGTAATGTAAAACACACCCATACAATGCACACCACCCCGTGATGTTTTTCTCACTCCTAGTAGTGAATGTAATGTAACACACACCCATACAATACGCACCACCCCGTGATGTTTTTCTCACTGCTACTAATGAATCTAATGTAACACACACCCAAACAATGCGCACCACCCCGCGATGTTTTTCAGAAACCTATCCTACATTGCCACTGCATGTTCCCTGACCTCCCCATGCTGACCAGCCTGCGGTGCTTTTCTCCATCCTACATTGCCACTAACTGCCTATCCTAATTCAGACCCTCCGATTCACACCACCCCGTGATATTTTTCTCACTCCTAGTAGTGAATGTAATGTAACACACACCCAAACAATGCACACCACCCCATGATGTTTTTCCCACTCCTACTAGTGAATGTAATGTAACACACACCCATACAAGGCGCACCACCCCGTGATGTTTTTCTCACTCCTACTAGTGAATGTAATGTAACACACACCCATACAATGCGCACCACCCCGTGATGTTTTTCTCACTCCTACTAGTGAATCTAATGTAACACACACCCATACAATGCGTACCACCCAGTGAGGTTTTTCTCACTCCTACTAGTGAATGTAATGTAACACACACCCATAAAATGCGCACCACCCCGTGATGTTTTTCTCACTCCTAGTAGTGAATATAATGTAACACACACCCAAACAATGCGCACCACCCCGTGATGTTTTTCTCACTCCTACTAGTGAATGTAATGCAACACACCCATACAATGCGCACCACCCCGTGATGTTTTTCTCACTCCTACTAGTGAATGTAATATAACACACACCCATACAATGCGCACCACCCCGTGATGTTTTTCTCACTCCTACTAGTGAATCTAATGTAACACACACCCATACAATGCGCACCACCCCGTGATGTTTTTCTCACTCCTACTAGTGATTGTAATGTAACACACACCCATACAATGCGCACCACCCCGTGATGTTTTTCTCACTGCTACTAGTGAATGTAATGTAACACACACCCATACAATGCGCACCACCCCGTGATGTTTTTCTCACTCCTACTAGTGAATGTAATGTAACACACACCCATACAATGCGCACCACCCCGTGATGTTTTTCTCACTCCTACTAGTGAATGTAATGTAACACACACCCATACAATGCGCACCACCCCGTGAAGTTTTTCTCACTCCTACTAGTGTATGTAATGTAACACCCACCCATACAATGCGCACCACCCCGTGATGTTTTTCTCACTCCCACTAGTGAATGGAATGTAACACACACCCATACAATGCGCACCACCCCGTGATGTTTTTCTCACTCCTACTAGTGAATGTAATGTAACACCCACCCATACAATGCGCACCACCCCGTGATGTTTTTCTCTCTCCTACTAGTGAATCTAATGTAACACACACCCATACAATGCGCACCACCCCGTGATGTTTTTCTCACTCCTACTAGTGAATCTAATGTAACACACACCCATACAATGCGCACGACCCCGTGATGTTTTTCTCACTCCTACTAGTGAATCTAATGTAACACACACCCATACAATGCGCACGACCACGCGATGTTTTTCAGAAACCTATCCTACATTGCCACTGCATGTTCCCTGACCTCCCCAAGCAGACCACCCCGCGGTGCTTTTCTCCATCCTACATTGCCACTCACGGCCTATCCTAATTCAGACCCTCCGATTCACACCACCCCGTGATGTTTTTCTCACTCCTACTAGTGAATGTAATGTAACACAGACCCTTACAATGCGCACCACCCCGTGATGTTTTTCTCACTCCTAGTAGTGAATGTAATGTAACACACACCCATACAATGCGCACCACCCAGTGATGTTTTTCTCACTCCTACTAGTGAATGTAATGTAACACACACCCATACAATGCGCACCACCCCGTGATGTTTTTCTCACTCCTACTAGTGAATGTAATGTAACACACACCCATTCAATGCGCACCACCCCGTGATGTTTTTCTCACTCCTACTAGTGAATGTAATGTAACACACACCCATACAATGCGCACCACCCCGTGATGTTTTTCTCACTCCTACTACTGAATCTAATGTAACACACACCCATACAATGCGCACCACCCCGTGATGTTTTTCTCACTCCTGCTAGTGAATGTAATGTAACACACACCCATACAATTCGCACCACCCCGTGATGTTTTTCTCACTCCTACTATTGAATCTAATGTAACACACACCCATACAATGCGTACCACCCCATGATGTTTTTCTCACTCCTACTAGTGAATGTAATGTAACACACACCCATACAATGCGCACCACCCCGTGATGATTTTCTCACTCCTACTAGTGAATGTAATGTAAAACACACCCATACAATGCGCACCACCCCGTGATGTTTTTCTCACTCGTACTAGTGAATGTAATGTAAAACACACCCATACAATGCGCACCACCCCGTGATATTTTTCTCACTCCTACTAGTGAATGTAATGTAACACACACCCATACAATGCGCACCACCCCGTGATGTTTTTCTCACTCCTACTAGTGAATGTAATGTAACACACACCCATACAATGCGCACCACCCCGTGATGTTTTTCTCACTCCTACTAGTGAATGGAATGCAACACACACCCATACAATGCGCACCACCCCGTGATGTTTTTCTCACTCCTGCTAGTGAATGTAATGTAACACACACCCATACAATGCGCACCACCCCGTGATGTTTTTCTCACTCCTACTAGTGAATGTAATGTAACACACACCCATACAATGCGCACCACCCCGTGATGTTTTTCTCACTCCTACTAGTGAATGTAATGTAACACACACCCATACAATGCGCACCACCCCGTGAAGTTTTTCTCACTCCTATCAGTGTATGTAATGTAACACCCACCCATACAATGCGCACCACCCCGTGATGTTTTTCTCACTCCTACTAGTGAATGGAATGCAACACACACCCATACAATGCGCACCACCCCGTGATGTTTTTCTCACTCCTGCTAGTGAATGTAATGTAACACACACCCATACAATGCGCACCACCCCGTGATGTTTTTCTCACTCCTACTAGTGAATGTAATGTAACACACACCCATTCAATGCGCACCACCCCGTGATGTTTTTCTCACTCCTACTAGTGAATGTAATGTAACACACACCCATACAATGCGCACCACCCCGTGATGTTTTTCTCACTCCTACTAGTGAATGTAATGTAACACACACCCTTACAATGCGCACCACCCCGTGATGTTTTTCTCACTCCTACTAGTGAATGTAATGTAACACACACCTATACAATGCGCACCACCCCGTGATGTTTTTCTCACTCCTACTAGTGAATGTAATGTAACACACACCCATACAATGTGCACCACCCCATGATGTTTTTCTCACTCCTACTAGTGAATGTAATGTAACACACACCCATACAATGCGCACCACCCCATGATGTATTTCTCACACCTACTAGTGAATGTAATGTAACACACACCCATACAATGCACACCACCCCGTGATGTTTTTCTCACTCCTACTACTGAATCTAATGTAACACCCACCCATACAATGCGCACCACCCCGTGATGTTTTTCTCACTCCTACTAGTGAATGTAGTGTAACACACACCCATACAATGCGCACCACCCCGTGATCTTTTTCTCACTCATACTATTGAATCTAATGTAACACACACCCATACAATGCGCACCACCCCGTGATGTTTTTCTCACTCCTACTAGTGAATGTAATGTAACACACACCCATACAATGCGCACCACCCTGTGATGATTTTCTCACTCCTACTAGTGAATGTAATGTAAAACACACCCATACAATGCGCACCACCCCGTGATGTTTTTCTCACTCCTAGTAGTGAATGTAATGTAACACACACCCATACAATGCGCACTACCCCGTGATGTTTTTCTCACTAATAGTAGTGAATGTAATGTAACACAGACCCATACAATGCGCACCAACCCGTGATGTTTTTCTCACTCCTACTAATGAATCTAATGTAACACACACCCAAACAATGCGCACCACCCCGCGATGTTTTTCAGAAACCTATCCTACATTGCCACTGCATGTTCTCTGACCTCCCAATGCTGACCAGCCTGCGGTGCTTTTCTCCTTCCTACATTGCCACTAACTGCCTATCCTAATTCAGACCCTCCGATTCACACCACCGCGTGATATTTTTCTCACTCCTAGTAGTGAATGTAATGTAACACACACCCATACAATGCGCACCACCCCGTGATGTTTTTCTCACTCCTACTAGTGAATGTAATGTAACACACACCCATACAATGCGCACCACCCAGTGATGTTTTTCTCACTCCCACTAGTGAATGTAATGTAACACACACCCATACAATGCGCACCACCCAGTGATGTTTTTCTCACTCCTACTAGTGAATGTAATGTAACACACACCCATACAATGCGCACCACCCCGTGATGTTTTTCTCACTCCTACTAGTGAATGTAATATAACACACACCCATACAATGCGCACCACCCCGTGATGTTTTTCTCACTCCTACTAGTGAATGTAATGTAACACACACCCATACAATGCGCACCACCCCGTGATGTTTTTCTCACTCCTACTATTGAATCTAATGTAACACACACCCATACAATGCGTACCACCCCATGATGTTTTTCTCACTCCTACTAGTGAATGTAATGTAACACACACCCATACAATGCGCACCACCCCGTGATGATTTTCTCACTCCTACTAGTGAATGTAATGTAAAACACACCCATACAATGCGCACCACCCCGTGATGTTTTTCTCACTCCTACTAGTGAATGTAATGTAAAACACACCCATACAATGCGCACCACCCCGTGATGTTTTTCTCACTAATAGTAGTGAATGTAATGTAACACAGACCCATACAATGTGCACCACCCCGTGATGTTTTTCTCACTCCTACTAATGAATCTAATGTAACACACACCCAAAAAATGCGCACCACCCCGCGATATTTTTCAGAAACCTATCCTACATTGCCACTGCATGTTCCCTGACCTCCCCATGCTGACCAGCCTGCGGTGCTTTTCTCCATCGTACATTGCCACTAACTGCATATCCTAATTCAGGCCCTGCGATTCACACCACCCCGTGATGTTTTTCTCACTCCTAGTAGTGAATGCAATGTAACACACACCCAAACAATGCGCACCACCCCGTGATATTTTTCTCACTCCTACTAGTGAATGTAATGTAACACACACCCATACAATGCGCACCACCCCGTGATGTTTTTCTCACTCCTAGTAGTGAATGTAATGTAACACACACCCATACAATGCGCACCACCCCGTGATGTTTTTCTCACTAATAGTCGTGAATGTAATGTAACACAGACCCATACAATGCGCACCACCCCGTGATGTTTTTCTCACTCCTACTAATGAATCTAATGTAACACACACCCAAACAATGCGCACCACCCCGCGATATTTTTCAGAAACCTATCCTACATTGCCACTGCATGTTCCCTGACCTCCCCATGCTGACCAGCCTGCGGTGCTTTTCTCCATCCTACATTGCCACTAACTGCCTATCCTAATTCAGACCCTCCGATTCACACCACCCCGTGATGTTTTTCTCACTCCTAGTAGTGAATGCAATGTAACACACACCCAAACAATGCGCACCACCCCGTGATGTTTTTCTCACTCCTACTAGTCAATGTAATGTAACACACACCCATACAATACGCACCACCCCGTGATGTTTTTCTCACTCCTACTAGTGAATGTAATGTAACACCCACCCATACAATGCGCACCACCCCGTGATGTTTTTCTCACTCCTACTAGTGAATCAAATGTAACACACACCCATACAATGCGCACCACCCCGTGATGTATTTCTCACTCCTACTAGTGATTGTAATGTAACACACACCCATACAACGCGCACCACCCCGTGATGTTTTTCTGACTCCTACTAGTGAATGTAATGTAACACACACCCATACAATGCGCACCACCCCGTGATGTTTTTCTCACTCCTACTAGTGAATCTAATGTAACACACACCCATACAATGCGCACCACCCCGTGATGTTTTTCTCACTCCTAGTAGTGAATGTAATGTAACACACACCCATACAATGCGCACCACCCCGTGATGTTTTTCTCACTCCTACTAGTGAATGTAATGTAACACACACCCATACAATGCGCACCACCCCTTGATGTTTTTCTCACTCCTACTATTGAATGTAGTGTAACACACACCCATACAATGCGCACCACCCCGTGATGTTTTTCTCACTCCTACTAGTGAATGTAATGTAACACACACCCATACAATGCGCACCATCCCGTGATGTTTTTCTCACTCCTACTAGTGAATGTAATGTAACACACACCCATACAATGCGCACCACCCCGTGATGTTTTTCTCACTCCTAGTAGTGAATGTAATGTAACACACACCCATACAATGCGCACCACCCCGTGATGTTTTTCTCACTAATAGTAGTGAATGTAATGTAACACAGACCCATACAATGCGCACCACCCCGTGATGTTTTTCTCACTCCTACTAATGAATCTAATGTAACACACACCCAAACAATGCGCACCACCCCGCGATGTTTTTCAGAAACCTATCCTACATTGCCACTGCATGTTCCCTGACCTCCCCATGCTGACCAGCTTGCGGTGCTTTTCTCCATCCTACATTGCCACTAACTGCCTATCCCAATTCAGACCCTCCGATTCACACCACCCCGTGATGTTTTTCTCACTCCTACTAGTGAATGTAATGTAACACACACCCTTACAATGCGCACCACCCCGTGATGTTTTTCTCACTCCTACTAGTGAATGTAATGTAACACACACCCATACAATGCGCACCACCCCGTGATGTTTTTCTCACTCCTACTAGTGAATGTAATGTAACACACACCCATACAATGCGCACCACCCCAAGATGTTTTTCTCACTCCTACTAGTGAATGTAATGTAACACACACCCATACAATGCGCACCACACCATGATGTATTTCTCACTCCTACTAGTGAATGTAATGTAACACACACCCATACAATGCGCACCACCCCGTGATGTTTTTCTCACTCCTACTACTGAATCTAATGTAACACACACCCATACAATGCGCACCACCCAGTGATGTTTTTCTCACTCCTACAATTGAATGTAATGTAACACACACCCATACAATGCGCACCACCCTGTGATCTTTTTCTCACTCCTACTATTGAAACTAATGTAACACACACCCATACAATGCGTACCACCCCGTGATGTTTTTCTCACTCCTACTAGTGAATGTAATGTAACACACACCCATACAATGCGCACCACCCCGTGATGATTTTCTCACTCCTACTAGTGAATGTAATGTAAAACACACCCATACAATGCGCACCACCCCGTGATGTTTTTGTCACTCCTAGTAGTGAATGTAATGTAACACACACCCATACAATGCGCACCACCCCGTGATGTTTTTCTCACTAATAGCAGTGAATGTAATGTAACACAGACCCATACAATGCGCACCACCCCGTGATGTTTTTCTCACTCCTACTAATAAATCTAATGTAACACACACCCAAACAATGCGCACCACCCTGCGATGTTTTTCAGAAACCTATCCTACATTGCCACTGCATGTTCCCTGACCTCCCCATGCTGACCAGCCCGCGGTGCTTTTCTCCATCCTACATTGCCACTAACTGCCTATCCTAATTCAGACCCTCCGATTCACACCACCCCGTGATGTTTTTCTCACTCCTAATAGTGAATGTAATGTAACACACACCCAAACAATGTGCACCACCCCGTGATGTTTTTCTCACTCCTACTAGTGAATGTAATGTAACACACACCCATAAAATGCGCACCACCCCGTGATGTTTTTCTCACTCCTACTAGTGAATGTAATATAACACACACCCATACAATGCGCACCACCCCGTGATGTTTTTCTCACTCCTACTAGTGAATCTAATGTAACACACACCCATACAATGCGCACCACCCCGTGATGTTTTTCTCACTCCTACTAGTGATTGTAATGTAACACACACCCATACAATGCGCACCACCCCGTGATGTTTTTCTCACTCCTACTAGTGAATGTAATGTAACACACACCCATACAATGCGCACCACCCCGTGATGTTTTTCTCACTCCTACTAGTGAATGTAATGTAACAAACACCCATACAATGCGTACCACCCCGTGATGTTTTTCTCACTCCTACTAGTGAATGTAATGTAACACACACCCATACAATGCGCACCACCCCGTGAAGTTTCTCTCACTCCTACTAGTGTATGTAATGTAACACCCACCCATACAATGCGCACCACCCCGTGATGTTTTTCTCACTCCTACTAGTGAATGGAATGTAACACACACCCATACAATGCGCACCACCCCGTGATGTTTTTCTCACTCCTACTAATGAATCTAATGTAACACACACCCAAACAATGCGCACCACCCCGCGATATTTTTCAGAAACCTATCCTACATTGCCACTGCATGTTCCCTGACCTCCCCATGCTGACCAGCCCGCGGTGCTTTTCTCCATCCTACATTGCCACTAACTGACTATCCTAATTCAGACCCTCCGATTCACACCACCCCGTGATGTTTTTCTCACTCCTAGTAGTGAATGTAATGTAACACACACCCAAACAATGCGCACCACCCCGTGATGTTTTTCTCACTCCTACTAGTGAATGTAATGTAACACACACCCATAAAATGCGCACCAACCCGTGATGTTTTTCTCACTCCTACTAGTGAATGTAATATAACACACACCCATACAATGCGCACCACCCCGTGATGTTTTTCTCACTCCTACTAGTGAATCTAATGTAACACACACCCATACAATGCGCACCACCCCGTGATGTTTTTCTCACTCCTACTAGTGAATGTAATGTAACACACACCCATACAATGCGCACCACCCCGTGATGTTTTTCTCACTCCTACTAGTGAATGTAATGTAACACACACCCATACAATGCGCACTACCCCGTGAGGTTTTTCTCACTCCTACTAGTGAATCTAATGTAACACACACCCATACAATGCGCACCACCCCGTGATGTTTTCCTCACTCCTACTAGTGAATCTAATGTAACACACACCCATACAATGCGCACCACCCCGTGATGTTTTCCTCACTCCTACTAGTGAATCTAATGTAACACACACCCATACAATGCGCACCACCCCGTGATGTTTTTCTCACTCCTACTAGTGAATGTAATGTAACACACACCCATACAATGCGCACCACCCCGTGATGTTTTTCTCACTCCTACTAGTGAATCTAATGTAACACACACCCATACAATGCGCACCACCCCGTGATGTTTTTCTCACTCCTACTAGTGAATCTAATGTAACACACACCCATACAATACGCACCACCCCGTGATGTTTTTCTCACTCCTACTAGTGAATCTAATGTAACACACACCCATACAATGCGCACCACCCCGTGATGTTTTTCTCACTCCTACTAGTGAATCTAATGTAACACACACCCATACAATGCGCACCACCCCGTGATGTTTTTCTCACTCCTACTAGTGATTGTAATGTAACACACACCCATACAATGCGCACCACCCCGTGATGTTTTTCTCACTCCTACTAGTGAATGTAATGTAACACACACCCATACAATGCGCACCACCCCGTGATGTTTTTCTCACTCCTACTAGTGAATGTAATGTAACAAACACCCATACAATGCGTACCACCCCGTGATGTTTTTCTCACTCCTACTAGTGAATGTAATGTAACACACACCCATACAATGCGCACCACCCCGTGAAGTTTCTCTCACTCCTACTAGTGTATGTAATGTAACACCCACCCATACAATGCGCACCACCCCGTGATGTTTTTCTCACTCCTACTAGTGAATGGAATGTAACACACACCCATACAATGCGCACCACCCCGTGATGTTTTTCTCACTCCTACTAATGAATCTAATGTAACACACACCCAAACAATGCGCACCACCCCGCGATATTTTTCAGAAACCTATCCTACATTGCCACTGCATGTTCCCTGACCTCCCCATGCTGACCAGCCCGCGGTGCTTTTCTCCATCCTACATTGCCACTAATTGACTATCCTAATTCAGACCCTCCGATTCACACCACCCCGTGATGTTTTTCTCACTCCTAGTAGTGAATGTAATGTAACACACACCCAAACAATGCGCACCACCCCGTGATGTTTTTCTCACTCCTACTAGTGAATGTAATGTAACACACACCCATAAAATGCGCACCACCCCGTGATGTTTTTCTCACTCCTACTAGTGAATGTAATATAACACACACCCATACAATGCGCACCACCCCGTGATGTTTTTCTCACTCCTACTAGTGAATCTAATGTAACACACACCCATACAATGCGCACCACCCCGTGATGTTTTTCTCACTCCTACTAGTGAATGTAATGTAACACACACCCATACAATGCGCACCACCCCGTGATGTTTTTCTCACTCCTACTAGTGAATGTAATGTAACACACACCCATACAATGCGCACTACCCCGTGAGGTTTTTCTCACTCCTACTAGTGAATCTAATGTAACACACACCCATACAATGCGCACCACCCCGTGATGTTTTCCTCACTCCTACTAGTGAATCTAATGTAACACACACCCATACAATGCGCACCACCCCGTGATGTTTTCCTCACTCCTACTAGTGAATCTAATGTAACACACACCCATACAATGCGCACCACCCCGTGATGTTTTCCTCACTCCTACTAGTGAATCTAATGTAACACACACCCATACAATGCGCACCACCCCGTGATGTTTTTCTCACTCCTACTAGTGAATGTAATGTAACACACACCCATACAATGCGCACCACCCCGTGATGTTTTTCTCACTCCTACTAGTGAATCTAATGTAACACACACCCATACAATGCGCACCACCCCGTGATGTTTTTCTCACTCCTACTAGTGAATCTAATGTAACACACACCCATACAATACGCACCACCCCGTGATGTTTTTCTCACTCCTACTAGTGAATCTAATGTAACACACACCCATACAATGCGCACCACCCCGTGATGTTTTTCTCACTCCTACTAGTGAATCTAATGTAACACACACCCATACAATGCGCACCACCCCGTGATGTTTTTCTCACTCCTACTAGTGATTGTAATGTAACACACACCCATACAATGCGCACCACCCCGTGATGTTTTTCTCACTCCTACTAGTGAATGTAATGTAACACACACCCATACAATGCGCACCACCCCGTGATGTTTTTCTCACTCCTACTAGTGAATGTAATGTAACAAACACCCATACAATGCGTACCACCCCGTGATGTTTTTCTCACTCCTACTAGTGAATGTAATGTAACACACACCCATACAATGCGCACCACCCCGTGAAGTTTCTCTCACTCCTACTAGTGTATGTAATGTAACACCCACCCATACAATGCGCACCACCCCGTGATGTTTTTCTCACTCCTACTAGTGAATGGAATGTAACACACACCCATACAATGCGCACCACCCCGTGATGTTTTTCTCACTCCTACTAATGAATCTAATGTAACACACACCCAAACAATGCGCACCACCCCGCGATATTTTTCAGAAACCTATCCTACATTGCCACTGCATGTTCCCTGACCTCCCCATGCTGACCAGCCCGCGGTGCTTTTCTCCATCCTACATTGCCACTAACTGACTATCCTAATTCAGACCCTCCGATTCACACCACCCCGTGATGTTTTTCTCACTCCTAGTAGTGAATGTAATGTAACACACACCCAAACAATGCGCACCACCCCGTGATGTTTTTCTCACTCCTACTAGTGAATGTAATGTAACACACACCCATAAAATGCGCACCACCCCGTGATGTTTTTCTCACTCCTACTAGTGAATGTAATATAACACACACCCATACAATGCGCACCACCCCGTGATGTTTTTCTCACTCCTACTAGTGAATCTAATGTAACACACACCCATACAATGCGCACCACCCCGTGATGTTTTTCTCACTCCTACTAGTGAATGTAATGTAACACACACCCATACAATGCGCACCACCCCGTGATGTTTTTCTCACTCCTACTAGTGAATGTAATGTAACACACACCCATACAATGCGCACTACCCCGTGAGGTTTTTCTCACTCCTACTAGTGAATCTAATGTAACACACACCCATACAATGCGCACCACCCCGTGATGTTTTCCTCACTCCTACTAGTGAATCTAATGTAACACACACCCATACAATGCGCACCACCCCGTGATGTTTTCCTCACTCCTACTAGTGAATCTAATGTAACACACACCCATACAATGCGCACCACCCCGTGATGTTTTTCTCACTCCTACTAGTGAATGTAATGTAACACACACCCATACAATGCGCACCACCCCGTGATGTTTTTCTCACTCCTACTAGTGAATCTAATGTAACACACACCCATACAATGCGCACCACCCCGTGATGTTTTTCTCACTCCTACTAGTGAATCTAATGTAACACACACCCATACAATACGCACCACCCCGTGATGTTTTTCTCACTCCTACTAGTGAATCTAATGTAACACACACCCATACAATGCGCACCACCCCGTGATGTTTTTCTCACTCCTACTAGTGAATCTAATGTAACACACACCCATACAATGCACACCACCCCGTTATGTTTTTCTCACTCCTACTAGTGAATCTAATGTAACACACACCCATACAATGCGCACCACCCCGTGATGTTTTTCTCACTCCTACTAGTGAATCTAATGTAACACACACCCAAACAATGCGCACCACCCCGTGATGTTTTTATCACTCCTACTAGTGAATGTAACGTAACACACACCCATACAATGCGCACCACCCCGTGATGTTTTTCTCACTCCTACTAGTGAATCTAACGTAACACACACCCATACAATGCGCACCACCCCGTGATGTTTTTCTCACTCCTACTAGTGAAAGTAATGTAACACACACCCATACAATCTGCACCACCCCGTTATGTTTTTCTCACTCCTACTAGTGAATGTAATGTAACACACACCCATACAATGCGCACCACCCTGTGATGTTTTTCTCACTCCTACTAGTGAATGTAACACACACCCATACAATGCGCACCACCCCGTGATGTTTTTCTCACTCCTACTAGTGAATCTAATGTAACACACACCCATACAATGCGCACCACCCCGTGATGTTTTTCTCACTCCTTCTAGTGAATGAAATGTAACACACACCCATACAATGCGCACCACCCCGTGATGTTTTTCTCACTCCTACTAGTGAATCTAATGTAACACACACCCATACAATGCGCACCACCCCGTGATGTTTTTCTCACTCCTTCTAGTGAATCTAATGTAACACACACCCATACAATGCGCACCACCCCGTGATGTGTTTCTCACTCCTACTAGTGAATGTAATGTAACACACACCCATACAATGCGCACCACCCCGTGATGTTTTTCTCACTCCTACTAGTGAATCTAATGTAACAAACACCCATACAATGCGCACCACCCCGTGATGTTTTTCTCACTCCTACTAGTGAATGCAATGTAACACACACCCATACAATGCGCACCACCCCGTGATGTTTTTCTCACTCCTGCTAGTGAATGTAATGTAACACACACCCATACAATGCGCACCACCCCGTAATGTTTTTCTCACTCCTACTAGTGAATGTAATGTAACACACACCCATGCAATGCGCACCAACCCGTGATGTTTTTCTCACTCCTACTAGTGTATGTAATGTAACACACACCCATACAATGCGCACCACCCCGTGATGTTTTTCTCACTCCTTCTAGTGAATGTAATGTAACACACACCCATACAATGCGCAACACCCCGTGATGTTTTTCTCACTCCTCCCAGTGAATGTAATGTAACACACACCCATACAATGCGCACCACCCCGTGATGTTTTTCTCACTCCTACTAGTGAATGTAATGTAACACACACCCATACAATGCGCACCACCCCGTGATGTTTTTCTCACTCCTACTAGTGAATGTAATGTAACACACACCCATACAATGCGCACCACCCCGTGAGGTTTTTCTCACTCCTACTAGTGAATGTAATGTAACACACACCCATACAATGCGCACCACCCCGTGAGGTTTTTCTCACTCCTACTAGTGATTCTAATGTAACACACAACCATACAATGCGCACCACCCCGTGATGTTTTCCTCACTCCTACTAGTGAATCTAATGTAACACACACCCATACAATGCGCACCACCCCGTGATGTTTTTCTCACTCCTACTAGTGAATGTAATGTAACACACACCCATACAATGCGCACCACCCCGTGATGTTTTCCTCACTCCTACTAGTGAATCTAATGTAACACACACCCATACAATGCGCACCACCCCGTGATGTTTTTCTCACTCCTACTAGTGAATCTAATGTAACACACACCCATACAATACGCACCACCCCGTGATGTTTTTCTCACTCCTACTAGTGAATCTAATGTAACACACACCCATACAATGCGCACCACCCCGTGATGTTTTTCTCACTCCTACTAGTGAATCTAATGTAACACACACCCATACAATGCACACCACCCCGTTATGTTTTTCTCAGTCCTACTAGTGAATCTAATGTAACACACACCCATACAATGCGCACCACCCCGTGATGTTTTTCTCACTCCTACTAGTGAATCTAATGTAACACACACCCATACAATGCGCACCCCGTGATGTTTTTCTCACTCCTACTAGTGAATCTAATGTAACACACACCCATACAATGCGCACCACCCCGTGATGTTTTTCTCACTCCTACTAGTGAATGTAATGTAACACACACCCATACAATGCGCACCACCCCGTGATGTTTTTCTCACTCCTACTAGTGAATGTAATGTAACACACACCCATACAATGCGCACCACCCCGAGATGTTTTTCTCACTCCTACTAGTGAATCTAATGTAACACACACCCATACAATGCGCACCACCCCGAGATGTTTTTCTCACTCCTACAAGTGAATCTAATGTAACACACACCCATACAATGCGCACCACCCCGTGATGTTTTTCTCACTCCTACTAGTGAATGTAATGTAACACACACCCATACAATGCGCACCACCCCGTGATGTTTTTCTCACTCCTACTAGTGAATCTAATGTAACACACACCCATACAATGCGCACCACCCCGTGATGTTTTTCTCACTCCTACTAGTGAATCTAATGTAACACACACCCATACAATGCGCACCACCCCGTGATGTTTTTCTCACTCCTACTAGTGAAAGTAATGTAACACACACCCATACAATGCGCACCACCCCGTTATGTTTTTCTCACTCCTACTAGTGAATGTAATGTAACACACACCCATACAATGCGCACCACCCCGTGATGTTTTTCTCACTCCTACTAGTGAATGTAACACACACCCATACAATGCGCACCACCCCGTGATGTTTTTCTCACTCCTACTAGTGAATCTAATGTAACACACACCCATACAATGCGCACCACCCCGTGATGTTTTTCTCACTCCTTCTAGTGAATGAAATGTAACACACACCCATACAATGCGCACCACCCCGTGATGTTTTTCTCACTCCTACTAGTGAATCTAATGTAACACACACCCATACAATGCGCACCACCCCGTGATGTTTTTCTCACTACTTCTAGTGAATCTAATGTAACACACACCCATACAATGCGCACCACGCCGTGATGTGTTTCTCACTCCTACTAGTGAATGTAATGTAACACACACCCATACAATGCGCACCACCCCGTGATGTTTTTCTCACTCCTACTAGTGAATCTCATGTAACACACACCCATACAATGCGCACCACCCCGTGATGTTTTTCTCACTCCTACTAGTGAATGCAATGTAACACACACCCATACAATGCGCACCACCCCGTGATGTTTTTCTCACTCCTACTAGTGAATGTAATGTAACACACACCCATGCAATGCGCACCACCCCGTAATGTTTTTCTCACTCCTACTAGTGAATGTAATGTAACACACACCCATGCAATGCGCACCAACCCGTTATGTTTTTCTCACTCCTACTAGTGTATGTAACGTAACACACACCCATACAATGCGCACCACCCCGTGATGTTTTTCTCACTTCTACTAGTGAAGCTAATGTAACACACACCCAAACAATGCGCACCACCCCGTGATGTTTTCCTGACTCCTACTAGTGAATGTAATGTAACGCACACCCATACAATGCGCACCACCCCGTGATGTTTTTCTCACTCCTACTAGTGAATCTAATGTAACACACACCCATACAATGCGCACCACCCCGTGATGTTTTTCTCACTCCTACTAGTGAATCTAATGTAACACACACCCATACAATGCGCACCACCCCGTGATGTTTTTCTCACTCCTACTAGTGAATCTAATGTAACACACACCCATACAATGCGCACCACCCCGTGATGTTTTTCTCACTCCTACTAGTGAATGTAATGTAACACACAACCATACAATGCGCACCACCCCGTGATGTTTTTCTCACTCCTCTTAGTGAATGTAATGTAACACACACCCATACAATGCGCACCACCCCGTGATGTTTTTCTCACTCCCACTAGTGAATCTAATGTAACACACACCCATACAATGCGCACCACCCCGTGATGTTTTTCTCACTCCTACTAGTGAATCTAATGTAACACACACCCATACAATGCGCACCACCCCGTGATGTTTTCCTCACTCCTACTAGTGAATCTAATGTAATACACACCCATACAATGCGCACCACCCCGTGATGTTTTTCTCACTCCTACTAGTGAATGTAATGTAACACACCCATACAATGCGCACTACCCCGTGATGTTTTTCTCACTCCTACTAGTGAATGTAATGTAACACACACCCATACAATGCGCACCACCCCGTGATGTTTTTCTCACTCCTACTAGTGAATGTAATGTAACACACACCCATACAATGCGCACCA